>NW_027447361.1:0-32681 GCF_038048845.1 Mixophyes fleayi | reverse complement strand
TAAAAAGCGTTGTTTTTGTACGGCAATGAAGAAATGACTATGTTTTGCAATTTCTCGTGCTCAGAAAGACTTAGAAAGTTGATAATTGTGGACAATATTAGAAATGTCATGAGAAACAAGAATTATGTAAAAGGATTGATGTAAATCATTGTTTCTAAGAGAAAGTGAGACAGGAATGCAAAAAAGCGTTGTTTTTGGACGGCAATGAAGAAATGACTATGTTTTGCAATTTCTCGTGCTCAGAAAGACTTAGAAAGTTGATAATTGTGGGCAATGTTAGAAATGTCATGAGAAACAAGAATTATGTAAAAGTATTGATGTAAATCATTGTTTACAAGAGAAAGTGAGACAGGAATGCAAAAAAGCGTTGTTTTTGTACGGCAATGAAGAAATGACTATGTTTTGCAATTTCTCCTGCTCAGAAAGACTTAGAAAGTTGATAATTGTGGGCAATGTTAGAAATGTCATGAGAAACAAGAATTATGTAAAAGGATTGATGTAAATCATTGTTTACAAGAGAAAGTGAGACAGAAATGCAAAAAAGCGTTGTTTTTGGACGGCAATGAAGAAATGACTATATTTCGCGATTTCTCCTGCTCAGAAAGACTTAGAAAGTTGATAATTGTGGGCAATGTTAGAAATGTCATGAGAAACAAGAATTATGTAAAAGGATTGATGTAAATCATTGTTTCTAAGAGAAAGTGAGACAGGAATGCAAAAAAGCGTTGTTTTTGGACGGCAATGAAGAAATGACTATGTTTTGCGATTTCTCCTGCTCAGAAAGACGTAGAAAGTTGATAATTGTGGGCAATGTTAGAAATGTCATGAGAAACAAGAATTATGTAAAAGGATTGATGTAAATCATTGTTTACAAGAGAAAGTGAGACAGGAATGCAAAAAAGCGTTGTTTTTGGACGGCAATGAAGAAATGACTATGTTTTGCGATTTCTCCTGCTCAGAAAGACTTAGAAAGTTGATAATTGTGGGCAATGTTAGAAATGTCATGAGAAACAAGAATTTTGTAAAAGGATTGATGTAAATCATTGTTTACAAGAGAAAGTGAGACAGGAATGCAAAAAAGCGTTGTTTTTGTACGGCAATGAAGAAATGACTATGTTTTGCGATTTCTCCTGCTCAGAAAGACTTAGAAAGTTGATAATTGTGGGCAATGTTAGAAATGTCATGAGAAACAAGAATTATGTAAAACGATTGATGTAAATCATTGTTTCTAAGAGAAAGTGAGACAGGAATGCAAAAAAGCGTTGTTTTTGGACGGAAATGAAGAAATGACTATGTTTTGCAATTTCTCGTGCTCAGAAAGACTTAGAAAGTTGATAATTGTGGGCAATGTTAGAAATGTCATGAGAAACAAGAATTATGTAAAAGTATTGATGTAAATCATTGTTTACAAGAGAAAGTGAGACAGGAATGCAAAAAAGCGTTGTTTTTGTACGGCAATGAAGAAATGACTATGTTTTGCAATTTCTCCTGCTCAGAAAGACTTAGAAAGTTGATAATTGTGGGCAATGTTAGAAATGTCATGAGAAACAAGAATTATGTAAAAGGATTGATGTAAATCATTGTTTCTAAGAGAAAGTGAGACAGGAATGCAAAAAAGCGTTGTTTTTGGACGGCAATGAAGAAATGACTATGTTTTGCGATTTCTCCTGCTCAGAAAGTCTTAGAAAGTTGATAATTGTGGGCAATGTTAGAAATGTCATGAGAAACAAGAATTATGTAAAAGGATTGATGTAAATCATTGTTTCTAAGAGAAAGTGAGACAGGAATGCAAAAAAGCGTTGTTTTTGGACGGCAATGAAGAAATGACTATGTTTTGCGATTTCTCCTGCTCAGAAAGACTTAGAAAGTTGATAATTGTGGGCAATGTTAGAAATGTCATGAGAAACAAGAATTATGTAAAAGGATTGATGTAAATCATTGTTTCTAAGAGAAAGTGAGACAGGAATGCAAAAAAGCGTTGTTTTTGGACGGCAATGAAGAAATGACTATGTTTTGCAATTTCTCGTGCTCAGAAAGACTTAGAAAGTTGATAATTGTGGGCAATGTTAGAAATGTCATGAGAAACAAGAATTATGTAAAAGTATTGATGTAAATCATTGTTTACAAGAGAAAGTGAGACAGGAATGCAAAAAAGCGTTGTTTTTGTACGGCAATGAAGAAATGACTATGTTTTGCAATTTCTCCTGCTCAGAAAGACTTAGAAAGTTGATAATTGTGGGCAATGTTAGAAATGTCATGAGAAACAAGAATTATGTAAAAAGATTGATGTAAATCATTGTTTCCAAGAGAAAGTGAGACAGAAATGCAAAAAAGCGTTGTTTTTGGACGGCAATGAAGAAATGACTATATTTCGCGATTTCTCCTGCTCAGAAAGACTTAGAAAGTTGATAATTGTGGGCAATGTTAGAAATGTCATGAGAAACAAGAATTATGTAAAAGGATTGATGTAAATCATTGTTTCTAAGAGAAAGTGAGACAGGAATGCAAAAAAGCGTTGTTTTTGGACGGCAATGAAGAAATGACTATGTTTTGCGATTTCTCCTGCTCAGAAAGACGTAGAAAGTTGATAATTGTGGGCAATGTTAGAAATGTCATGAGAAACAAGAATTATGTAAAAGGATTGATGTAAATCATTGTTTACAAGAGAAAGTGAGACAGGAATGCAAAAAAGCGTTGTTTTTGGACGGCAATGAAGAAATGACTATGTTTTGCGATTTCTCCTGCTCAGAAAGACTTAGAAAGTTGATAATTGTGGGCAATGTTAGAAATGTCATGAGAAACAAGAATTATGTAAAAGGATTGATGTAAATCATTGTTTACAAGAGAAAGTGAGACAGGAATGCAAAAAAGCGTTGTTTTTGTACGGCAATGAAGAAATGACTATGTTTTGCGATTTCTCCTGCTCAGAAAGACTTAGAAAGTTGATAATTGTGGGCAATGTTAGAAATGTCATGAGAAACAAGAATTATGTAAAAGGATTGATGTAAATCATTGTTTCTAAGAGAAAGTGAGACAGGAATGCAAAAAAGCGTTGTTTTTGGACGGCAATGAAGAAATGACTATGTTTTGCGATTTCTCCTGCTCAGAAAGACTTAGAAAGTTGATAATTGTGGGCAATGTTAGAAATGTCATGAGAAACAAGAATTATGTAAAAGGATTGATGTAAATCATTGTTTCTAAGAGAAAGTGAGACAGGAATGCAAAAAAGCGTTGTTTTTGGACGGCAATGAAGAAATGACTATGTTTTGCGATTTCTCCTGCTCAGAAAGACTTAGAAAGTTGATAATTGTGGGCAATGTTAGAAATGTCATGAGAAACAAGAATTATTTAAAAGGATTGATGTAAATCATTGTTTACAAGAGAAAGTGAGACAGAAATGCAAAAAAGCGTTGTTTTTGGACGGCAATGAAGAAATGACTATATTTCGCGATTTCTCCTGCTCAGAAAGACTTAGAAAGTTGATAATTGTGGGCAATGTTAGAAATGTCATGAGAAACAAGAATTATGTAAAAGGATTGATGTAAATCATTGTTTCTAAGAGAAAGTGAGACAGGAATGCAAAAAAGCGTTGTTTTTGGACGGCAATGAAGAAATGACTATGTTTTGCGATTTCTCCTGCTCAGAAAGACTTAGAAAGTTGATAATTGTGGGCAATGTTAGAAATGTCATGAGAAACAAGAATTATGTAAAAGGATTGATGTAAATCATTGTTTACAAGAGAAAGTGAGACAGGAATGCAAAAAAGCGTTGTTTTTGTACGGCAATGAAGAAATGACTATGTTTTGCGATTTCTCCTGCTCAGAAAGACTTAGAAAGTTGATAATTGTGGGCAATGTTAGAAATGTCATGAAAAACAAGAATTATGTAAAAGGATTGATGTAAATCATTGTTTACAAGAGAAAGTGAGACAGAAATGCAAAAAAGCGTTGTTTTTGGACGGCAATGAAGAAATGACTATATTTCGCGATTTCTCGTGCTCAGAAAGACTTAGAAAGTTGATAATTGTGGGCAATGTTAGAAATGTCATGAGAAACAAGAATTATGTAAAAGGATTGATGTAAATCATTGTTTCTAAGAGAAAGTGAGACAGGAATGCAAAAAAGCGTTGTTTTTGGACGGCAATGAAGAAATGACTATGTTTTGCGATTTCTCCTGCTCAGAAAGACTTAGAAAGTTGATAATTGTGGGCAATGTTAGAAATGTCATGAGAAACAAGAATTATGTAAAAGGATTGATGTAAATCATTGTTTCTAAGAGAAAGTGAGACAGGAATGCAAAAAAGCGTTGTTTTTGGACGGCAATGAAGAAATGACTATGTTTTGCGATTTCTCCTGCTCAGAAAGACTTAGAAAGTTGATAATTGTGGGCAATATTAGAAATGTCATGAGAAACAAGAATTATGTAAAAGGATTGATGTAAATCATTGTTTCTAAGAGAAAGTAAGACAGGAATGCAAAAAAGCGTTGTTTTTGGACGGCAATGAAGAAATGACTATGTTTTGCGATTTCTCCTGCTCAGAAAGACTTAGAAAGTTGATAATTGTGGGCAATATTAGAAATGTCATGAGAAACAAGAATTATGTAAAAGGATTGATGTAAATCATTGTTTCTAAGAGAAAGTGAGACAGGAATGCAAAAAAGCGTTGTTTTTGGACGGCAATGAAGAAATGACTATGTTTTGCAATTTCTCGTGCTCAGAAAGACTTAGAAAGTTGATAATTGTGGGCAATGTTAGAAATGTCATGAGAAACAAGAATTATGTAAAAGGATTGATGTAAATCATTGTTTACAAGAGAAAGTGAGACAGGAATGCAAAAAAGCGTTGTTTTTGTACGGCAATGAAGAAATGACTATGTTTTGCAATTTCTCCTGCTCAGAAAGACTTAGAAAGTTGATAATTGTGGGCAATGTTAGAAATGTCATGAGAAACAAGAATTATGTAAAAGGATTGATGTAAATCATTGTTTCTAAGAGAAAGTGAGACAGGAATGCAAAAAAGCGTTGTTTTTGGACGGCAGTGAAGAAATGACTATGTTTTGCGATTTCTCCTGCTCAGAAAGACTTAGAAAGTTGATAATTGTGGGCAATGTTAGAAATGTCATGAGAAACAAGAATTATGTAAAAGGATTGATGTAAATCATTGTTTACAAGAGAAAGTGAGACAGGAATGCAAAAAAGCGTTGTTTTTGGACGGCAATGAAGAAATGACTATGTTTTGCGATTTCTCCTGCTCAGAAAGACTTAGAAAGTTGATAATTGTGGGCAATGTTAGAAATGTCATGAGAAACAAGAATTATTTAAAAGGATTGATGTAAATCATTGTTTACAAGAGAAAGTGAGACAGAAATGCAAAAAAGCGTTGTTTTTGGACGGCAATGAAGAAATGACTATATTTCGCGATTTCTCCTGCTCAGAAAGACTTAGAAAGTTGATAATTGTGGGCAATGTTAGAAATGTCATGAGAAACAAGAATTATGTAAAAGGATTTATGTAAATCATTGTTTCTAAGAGAAAGTGAGACAGGAATGCAAAAAAGCGTTGTTTTTGGACGGCAATGAAGAAATGACTATGTTTTGCGATTTCTCCTGCTCAGAAAGACTTAGAAAGTTGATAATTGTGGGCAATGTTAGAAATGTCATGAGAAACAAGAATTATGTAAAAGGATTGATGTAAATCATTGTTTACAAGAGAAAGTGAGACAGGAATGCAAAAAAGCGTTGTTTTTGTACGGCAATGAAGAAATGACTATGTTTTGCGATTTCTCCTGCTCAGAAAGACTTAGAAAGTTGATAATTGTGGGCAATGTTAGAAATGTCATGAAAAACAAGAATTATGTAAAAGGATTGATGTAAATCATTGTTTACAAGAGAAAGTGAGACAGAAATGCAAAAAAGCGTTGTTTTTGGACGGCAATGAAGAAATGACTATATTTCGCGATTTCTCGTGCTCAGAAAGACTTAGAAAGTTGATAATTGTGGGCAATGTTAGAAATGTCATGAGAAACAAGAATTATGTAAAAGGATTGATGTAAATCATTGTTTCTAAGAGAAAGTGAGACAGGAATGCAAAAAAGCGTTGTTTTTGGACGGCAATGAAGAAATGACTATGTTTTGCGATTTCTCCTGCTCAGAAAGACTTAGAAAGTTGATAATTGTGGGCAATGTTAGAAATGTCATGAGAAACAAGAATTATGTAAAAGGATTGATGTAAATCATTGTTTCTAAGAGAAAGTGAGACAGGAATGCAAAAAAGCGTTGTTTTTGGACGGCAATGAAGAAATGACTATGTTTTGCGATTTCTCCTGCTCAGAAAGACTTAGAAAGTTGATAATTGTGGGCAATATTAGAAATGTCATGAGAAACAAGAATTATGTAAAAGGATTGATGTAAATCATTGTTTCTAAGAGAAAGTAAGACAGGAATGCAAAAAAGCGTTGTTTTTGGACGGCAATGAAGAAATGACTATGTTTTGCGATTTCTCCTGCTCAGAAAGACTTAGAAAGTTGATAATTGTGGGCAATATTAGAAATGTCATGAGAAACAAGAATTATGTAAAAGGATTGATGTAAATCATTGTTTCTAAGAGAAAGTGAGACAGGAATGCAAAAAAGCGTTGTTTTTGGACGGCAATGAAGAAATGACTATGTTTTGCAATTTCTCGTGCTCAGAAAGACTTAGAAAGTTGATAATTGTGGGCAATGTTAGAAATGTCATGAGAAACAAGAATTATGTAAAAGGATTGATGTAAATCATTGTTTCTAAGAGAAAGTGAGACAGGAATGCAAAAAAGCGTTGTTTTTGGACGGCAATGAAGAAATGACTATGTTTTGCGATTTCTCCTGCTCAGAAAGTCTTAGAAAGTTGATAATTGTGGGCAATGTTAGAAATGTCATGAGAAACAAGAATTATGTAAAAGGATTGATGTAAATCATTGTTTCTAAGAGAAAGTGAGACAGGAATGCAAAAAAGCGTTGTTTTTGGACGGCAATGAAGAAATGACTATGTTTTGCGATTTCTCCTGCTCAGAAAGTCTTAGAAAGTTGATAATTGTGGGCAATGTTAGAAATGTCATGAGAAACAAGAATTATGTAAAAGGATTGATGTAAATCATTGTTTCTAAGAGAAAGTGAGACAGGAATGCAAAAAAGCGTTGTTTTTGGACTGCAATGAAGAAATGACTATGTTTTGCGATTTCTCCTGCTCAGAAAGACTTAGAAAGTTGATAATTGTGGGCAATGTTAGAAATGTCATGAGAAACAAGAATTATGTAAAAGGATTGATGTAAATCATTGTTTCTAAGAGAAAGTGAGACAGGAATGCAAAAAAGCGTTGTTTTTGGACGGCAATGAAGAAATGACTATGTTTTGCGATTTCTCCTGCTCAGAAAGACTTAGAAAGTTGATAATTGTGGGCAATGTTAGAAATGTCATGAGAAACAAGAATTATGTAAAAGGATTGATGTAAATCATTGTTTACAAGAGAAAGTGAGACAGAAATGCAAAAAAGCATTGTTTTTGGACGGCAATGAAGAAATGACTATATTTCGCGATTTCTCCTGCTCAGAAAGACTTAGAAAGTTGATAATTGTGGGCAATGTTAGAAATGTCATGAGAAACAAGAATTATGTAAAAGGATTGATGTAAATCATTGTTTACAAGAGAAAGTGAGACAGAAATGCAAAAAAGCGTTGTTTTTGGACGGCAATGAAGAAATGACTACATTTCGCGATTTCTCGTGCTCAGAAAGACTTAGAAAGTTGATAATTGTGGGCAATGTTAGAAATGTCATGAGAAACAAGAATTATGTAAAAGGATTGATGTAAATCATTGTTTCTAAGAGAAAGTGAGACAGGAATGCAAAAAAGCGTTGTTTTTGGACGGCAATGAAGAAATGACTATGTTTTGCGATTTCTCCTGCTCAGAAAGACTTAGAAAGTTGATAATTGTGGGCAATGTTAGAAATGTCATGAGAAACAAGAATTATGTAAAAGGATTGATGTAAATCATTGTTTCTAAGAGAAAGTGAGACAGGAATGCAAAAAAGCGTTGTTTTTGTACGGCAATGAAGAAATGACTATGTTTTGCAATTTCTCGTGCTCAGAAAGACTTAGAAAGTTGATAATTGTGGACAATATTAGAAATGTCATGAGAAACAAGAATTATGTAAAAGGATTGATGTAAATCATTGTTTCTAAGAGAAAGTGAGACAGGAATGCAAAAAAGCGTTGTTTTTGGACGGCAATGAAGAAATGACTATGTTTTGCAATTTCTCGTGCTCAGAAAGACTTAGAAAGTTGATAATTGTGGGCAATGTTAGAAATGTCATGAGAAACAAGAATTATGTAAAAGTATTGATGTAAATCATTGTTTACAAGAGAAAGTGAGACAGGAATGCAAAAAAGCGTTGTTTTTGTACGGCAATGAAGAAATGACTATGTTTTGCAATTTCTCCTGCTCAGAAAGACTTAGAAAGTTGATAATTGTGGGCAATGTTAGAAATGTCATGAGAAACAAGAATTATGTAAAAGGATTGATGTAAATCATTGTTTACAAGAGAAAGTGAGACAGAAATGCAAAAAAGCGTTGTTTTTGGACGGCAATGAAGAAATGACTATATTTCGCGATTTCTCCTGCTCAGAAAGACTTAGAAAGTTGATAATTGTGGGCAATGTTAGAAATGTCATGAGAAACAAGAATTATGTAAAAGGATTGATGTAAATCATTGTTTCTAAGAGAAAGTGAGACAGGAATGCAAAAAAGCGTTGTTTTTGGACGGCAATGAAGAAATGACTATGTTTTGCGATTTCTCCTGCTCAGAAAGACGTAGAAAGTTGATAATTGTGGGCAATGTTAGAAATGTCATGAGAAACAAGAATTATGTAAAAGGATTGATGTAAATCATTGTTTACAAGAGAAAGTGAGACAGGAATGCAAAAAAGCGTTGTTTTTGTACGGCAATGAAGAAATGACTATGTTTTGCGATTTCTCCTGCTCAGAAAGACTTAGAAAGTTGATAATTGTGGGCAATGTTAGAAATGTCATGAGAAACAAGAATTTTGTAAAAGGATTGATGTAAATCATTGTTTACAAGAGAAAGTGAGACAGGAATGCAAAAAAGCGTTGTTTTTGTACGGCAATGAAGAAATGACTATGTTTTGCGATTTCTCCTGCTCAGAAAGACTTAGAAAGTTGATAATTGTGGGCAATGTTAGAAATGTCATGAGAAACAAGAATTATGTAAAACGATTGATGTAAATCATTGTTTCTAAGAGAAAGTGAGACAGGAATGCAAAAAAGCGTTGTTTTTGGACGGAAATGAAGAAATGACTATGTTTTGCAATTTCTCGTGCTCAGAAAGACTTAGAAAGTTGATAATTGTGGGCAATGTTAGAAATGTCATGAGAAACAAGAATTATGTAAAAGTATTGATGTAAATCATTGTTTACAAGAGAAAGTGAGACAGGAATGCAAAAAAGCGTTGTTTTTGTACGGCAATGAAGAAATGACTATGTTTTGCAATTTCTCCTGCTCAGAAAGACTTAGAAAGTTGATAATTGTGGGCAATGTTAGAAATGTCATGAGAAACAAGAATTATGTAAAAGGATTGATGTAAATCATTGTTTCTAAGAGAAAGTGAGACAGGAATGCAAAAAAGCGTTGTTTTTGGACGGCAATGAAGAAATGACTATGTTTTGCGATTTCTCCTGCTCAGAAAGTCTTAGAAAGTTGATAATTGTGGGCAATGTTAGAAATGTCATGAGAAACAAGAATTATGTAAAAGGATTGATGTAAATCATTGTTTCTAAGAGAAAGTGAGACAGGAATGCAAAAAAGCGTTGTTTTTGGACGGCAATGAAGAAATGACTATGTTTTGCGATTTCTCCTGCTCAGAAAGACTTAGAAAGTTGATAATTGTGGGCAATGTTAGAAATGTCATGAGAAACAAGAATTATGTAAAAGGATTGATGTAAATCATTGTTTCTAAGAGAAAGTGAGACAGGAATGCAAAAAAGCGTTGTTTTTGGACGGCAATGAAGAAATGACTATGTTTTGCGATTTCTCCTGCTCAGAAAGACTTAGAAAGTTGATAATTGTGGGCAATGTTAGAAATGTCATGAGAAACAAGAATTATTTAAAAGGATTGATGTAAATCATTGTTTACAAGAGAAAGTGAGACAGAAATGCAAAAAAGCGTTGTTTTTGGACGGCAATGAAGAAATGACTATATTTCGCGATTTCTCCTGCTCAGAAAGACTTAGAAAGTTGATAATTGTGGGCAATGTTAGAAATGTCATGAGAAACAAGAATTATGTAAAAGGATTGATGTAAATCATTGTTTCTAAGAGAAAGTGAGACAGGAATGCAAAAAAGCGTTGTTTTTGGACGGCAATGAAGAAATGACTATGTTTTGCGATTTCTCCTGCTCAGAAAGACTTAGAAAGTTGATAATTGTGGGCAATGTTAGAAATGTCATGAGAAACAAGAATTATGTAAAAGGATTGATGTAAATCATTGTTTACAAGAGAAAGTGAGACAGGAATGCAAAAAAGCGTTGTTTTTGTACGGCAATGAAGAAATGACTATGTTTTGCGATTTCTCCTGCTCAGAAAGACTTAGAAAGTTGATAATTGTGGGCAATGTTAGAAATGTCATGAAAAACAAGAATTATGTAAAAGGATTGATGTAAATCATTGTTTACAAGAGAAAGTGAGACAGAAATGCAAAAAAGCGTTGTTTTTGGACGGCAATGAAGAAATGACCATATTTCGCGATTTCTCGTGCTCAGAAAGACTTAGAAAGTTGATAATTGTGGGCAATGTTAGAAATGTCATGAGAAACAAGAATTATGTAAAAGGATTGATGTAAATCATTGTTTCTAAGAGAAAGTGAGACAGAAATGCAAAAAAGCGTTGTTTTTGGACGGCAATGAAGAAATGACTACATTTCGCGATTTCTCGTGCTCAGAAAGACTTAGAAAGTTGATAATTGTGGGCAATGTTAGAAATGTCATGAGAAACAAGAATTATGTAAAAGGATTGATGTAAATCATTGTTTCTAAGAGAAAGTGAGACAGGAATGCAAAAAAGCGTTGTTTTTGGACGGCAATGAAGAAATGACTATGTTTTGCGATTTCTCCTGCTCAGAAAGACTTAGAAAGTTGATAATTGTGGGCAATGTTAGAAATGTCATGAGAAACAAGAATTATGTAAAAGGATTGATGTAAATCATTGTTTCTAAGAGAAAGTGAGACAGGAATGCAAAAAAGCGTTGTTTTTGTACGGCAATGAAGAAATGACTATGTTTTGCAATTTCTCGTGCTCAGAAAGACTTAGAAAGTTGATAATTGTGGACAATATTAGAAATGTCATGAGAAACAAGAATTATGTAAAAGGATTGATGTAAATCATTGTTTCTAAGAGAAAGTGAGACAGGAATGCAAAAAAGCGTTGTTTTTGGACGGCAATGAAGAAATGACTATGTTTTGCAATTTCTCGTGCTCAGAAAGACTTAGAAAGTTGATAATTGTGGGCAATGTTAGAAATGTCATGAGAAACAAGAATTATGTAAAAGTATTGATGTAAATCATTGTTTACAAGAGAAAGTGAGACAGGAATGCAAAAAAGCGTTGTTTTTGTACGGCAATGAAGAAATGACTATGTTTTGCAATTTCTCCTGCTCAGAAAGACTTAGAAAGTTGATAATTGTGGGCAATGTTAGAAATGTCATGAGAAACAAGAATTATTTAAAAGGATTGATGTAAATCATTGTTTACAAGAGAAAGTGAGACAGAAATGCAAAAAAGCGTTGTTTTTGGACGGCAATGAAGAAATGACTATATTTCGCGATTTCTCCTGCTCAGAAAGACTTAGAAAGTTGATAATTGTGGGCAATGTTAGAAATGTCATGAGAAACAAGAATTATGTAAAAGGATTGATGTAAATCATTGTTTCTAAGAGAAAGTGAGACAGGAATGCAAAAAAGCGTTGTTTTTGGACGGCAATGAAGAAATGACTATGTTTTGCGATTTCTCCTGCTCAGAAAGACTTAGAAAGTTGATAATTGTGGGCAATGTTAGAAATGTCATGAGAAACAAGAATTATGTAAAAGGATTGATGTAAATCATTGTTTACAAGAGAAAGTGAGACAGGAATGCAAAAAAGCGTTGTTTTTGTACGGCAATGAAGAAATGACTATGTTTTGCGATTTCTCCTGCTCAGAAAGACTTAGAAAGTTGATAATTGTGGGCAATGTTAGAAATGTCATGAAAAACAAGAATTATGTAAAAGGATTGATGTAAATCATTGTTTACAAGAGAAAGTGAGACAGAAATGCAAAAAAGCGTTGTTTTTGGACGGCAATGAAGAAATGACTATATTTCGCGATTTCTCGTGCTCAGAAAGACTTAGAAAGTTGATAATTGTGGGCAATGTTAGAAATGTCATGAGAAACAAGAATTATGTAAAAGGATTGATGTAAATCATTGTTTCTAAGAGAAAGTGAGACAGAAATGCAAAAAAGCGTTGTTTTTGGACGGCAATGAAGAAATGACTACATTTCGCGATTTCTCGTGCTCAGAAAGACTTAGAAAGTTGATAATTGTGGGCAATGTTAGAAATGTCATGAGAAACAAGAATTATGTAAAAGGATTGATGTAAATCATTGTTTCTAAGAGAAAGTGAGACAGGAATGCAAAAAAGCGTTGTTTTTGGACGGCAATGAAGAAATGACTATGTTTTGCGATTTCTCCTGCTCAGAAAGACTTAGAAAGTTGATAATTGTGGGCAATATTAGAAATGTCATGAGAAACAAGAATTATGTAAAAGGATTGATGTAAATCATTGTTTCTAAGAGAAAGTAAGACAGGAATGCAAAAAAGCGTTGTTTTTGGACGGCAATGAAGAAATGACTATGTTTTGCGATTTCTCCTGCTCAGAAAGACTTAGAAAGTTGATAATTGTGGGCAATATTAGAAATGTCATGAGAAACAAGAATTATGTAAAAGGATTGATGTAAATCATTGTTTCTAAGAGAAAGTGAGACAGGAATGCAAAAAAGCGTTGTTTTTGGACGGCAATGAAGAAATGACTATGTTTTGCAATTTCTCGTGCTCAGAAAGACTTAGAAAGTTGATAATTGTGGGCAATGTTAGAAATGTCATGAGAAACAAGAATTATGTAAAAGTATTGATGTAAATCATTGTTTACAAGAGAAAGTGAGACAGGAATGCAAAAAAGCGTTGTTTTTGTACGGCAATGAAGAAATGACTATGTTTTGCAATTTCTCCTGCTCAGAAAGACTTAGAAAGTTGATAATTGTGGGCAATGTTAGAAATGTCATGAGAAACAAGAATTATGTAAAAGGATTGATGTAAATCATTGTTTCTAAGAGAAAGTGAGACAGGAATGCAAAAAAGCGTTGTTTTTGGACGGCAGTGAAGAAATGACTATGTTTTGCGATTTCTCCTGCTCAGAAAGACTTAGAAAGTTGATAATTGTGGGCAATGTTAGAAATGTCATGAGAAACAAGAATTATGTAAAAGGATTGATGTAAATCATTGTTTACAAGAGAAAGTGAGACAGGAATGCAAAAAAGCGTTGTTTTTGGACGGCAATGAAGAAATGACTATGTTTTGCGATTTCTCCTGCTCAGAAAGACTTAGAAAGTTGATAATTGTGGGCAATGTTAGAAATGTCATGAGAAACAAGAATTATGTAAAAGGATTGATGTAAATCATTGTTTACAAGAGAAAGTGAGACAGGAATGCAAAAAAGCGTTGTTTTTGTACGGCAATGAAGAAATGACTATGTTTTGCGATTTCTCCTGCTCAGAAAGACTTAGAAAGTTGATAATTGTGGGCAATGTTAGAAATGTCATGAGAAACAAGAATTATGTAAAACGATTGATGTAAATCATTGTTTCTAAGAGAAAGTGAGACAGGAATGCAAAAAAGCGTTGTTTTTGTACGGCAATGAAGAAATGACTATGTTTTGCAATTTCTCGTGCTCAGAAAGACTTAGAAAGTTGATAATTGTGGGCAATGTTAGAAATGTCATGAGAAACAAGAATTATGTAAAAGGATTGATGTAAATCATTGTTTACAAGAGAAAGTGAGACAGGAATGCAAAAAAGCGTTGTTTTTGTACGGCAATGAAGAAATGACTATGTTTTGCGATTTCTCCTGCTCAGAAAGACTTAGAAAGTTGATAATTGTGGGCAATGTTAGAAATGTCATGAAAAGCAAGAATTATGTAAAAGGATTGATGTAAATCATTGTTTACAAGAGAAAGTGAGACAGAAATGCAAAAAAGCGTTGTTTTTGTACGGCAATGAAGAAATGACTATGTTTTGCAATTTCTCGTGCTCAGAAAGACTTAGAAAGTTGATAATTGTGGGCAATGTTAGAAATGTCATGAGAAACAAGAATTATGTAAAAGTATTGATGTAAATCATTGTTTACAAGAGAAAGTGAGACAGGAATGCAAAAAAGCGTTGTTTTTGTACGGCAATGAAGAAATGACTATGTTTTGCGATTTCTCCTGCTCAGAAAGACTTAGAAAGTTGATAATTGTGGGCAATGTTAGAAATGTCATGAGAAACAAGAATTATGTAAAAGGATTGATGTAAATCATTGTTTACAAGAGAAAGTGAGACAGGAATGCAAAAAAGCGTTGTTTTTGTACGGCAATGAAGAAATGACTATGTTTTGCGATTTCTCCTGCTCAGAAAGACTTAGAAAGTTGATAATTGTGGGCAATGTTAGAAATGTCATGAAAAACAAGAATTATGTAAAAGGATTGATGTAAATCATTGTTTCTAAGAGAAAGTGAGACAGGAATGCAAAAAAGCGTTGTTTTTGGACGGCAATGAAGAAATGACTATGTTTTGCAATTTCTCGTGCTCAGAAAGACTTAGAAAGTTGATAATTGTGGGCAATGTTAGAAATGTCATGAGAAACAAGAATTATGTAAAAGTATTGATGTAAATCATTGTTTACAAGAGAAAGTGAGACAGGAATGCAAAAAAGCGTTGTTTTTGTACGGCAATGAAGAAATGACTATGTTTTGCAATTTCTCCTGCTCAGAAAGACTTAGAAAGTTGATAATTGTGGGCAATGTTAGAAATGTCATGAGAAACAAGAATTATGTAAAAGGATTGATGTAAATCATTGTTTACAAGAGAAAGTGAGACAGAAATGCAAAAAAGCGTTGTTTTTGGACGGCAATGAAGAAATGACTATATTTCGCGATTTCTCCTGCTCAGAAAGACTTAGAAAGTTGATAATTGTGGGCAATGTTAGAAATGTCATGAGAAACAAGAATTATGTAAAAGGATTGATGTAAATCATTGTTTCTAAGAGAAAGTGAGACAGGAATGCAAAAAAGCGTTGTTTTTGGACGGCAATGAAGAAATGACTATGTTTTGCGATTTCTCCTGCTCAGAAAGACGTAGAAAGTTGATAATTGTGGGCAATGTTAGAAATGTCATGAGAAACAAGAATTATGTAAAAGGATTGATGTAAATCATTGTTTACAAGAGAAAGTGAGACAGGAATGCAAAAAAGCGTTGTTTTTGGACGGCAATGAAGAAATGACTATGTTTTGCGATTTCTCCTGCTCAGAAAGACTTAGAAAGTTGATAATTGTGGGCAATGTTAGAAATGTCATGAGAAACAAGAATTATGTAAAAGGATTGATGTAAATCATTGTTTACAAGAGAAAGTGAGACAGGAATGCAAAAAAGCGTTGTTTTTGTACGGCAATGAAGAAATGACTATGTTTTGCGATTTCTCCTGCTCAGAAAGACTTAGAAAGTTGATAATTGTGGGCAATGTTAGAAATGTCATGAGAAACAAGAATTATGTAAAACGATTGATGTAAATCATTGTTTCTAAGAGAAAGTGAGACAGGAATGCAAAAAAGCGTTGTTTTTGGACGGCAATGAAGAAATGACTATGTTTTGCGATTTCTCCTGCTCAGAAAGACTTAGAAAGTTGATAATTGTGGGCAATGAGAAACAAGAATTATGTAAAAGGATTGATGTAAATCATTGTTTCTAAGAGAAAGTGAGACAGGAATGCAAAAAAGCGTTGTTTTTGGACGGCAATGAAGAAATGACTATGTTTTGCGATTTCTCCTGCTCAGAAAGACTTAGAAAGTTGATAATTGTGGGCAATGTTAGAAATGTCATGAGAAACAAGAATTATTTAAAAGGATTGATGTAAATCATTGTTTACAAGAGAAAGTGAGACAGAAATGCAAAAAAGCGTTGTTTTTGGACGGCAATGAAGAAATGACTATATTTCGCGATTTCTCCTGCTCAGAAAGACTTAGAAAGTTGATAATTGTGGGCAATGTTAGAAATGTCATGAGAAACAAGAATTATGTAAAAGGATTGATGTAAATCATTGTTTCTAAGAGAAAGTGAGACAGGAATGCAAAAAAGCGTTGTTTTTGGACGGCAATGAAGAAATGACTATGTTTTGCGATTTCTCCTGCTCAGAAAGACTTAGAAAGTTGATAATTGTGGGCAATGTTAGAAATGTCATGAGAAACAAGAATTATGTAAAAGGATTGATGTAAATCATTGTTTACAAGAGAAAGTGAGACAGGAATGCAAAAAAGCGTTGTTTTTGTACGGCAATGAAGAAATGACTATGTTTTGCGATTTCTCCTGCTCAGAAAGACTTAGAAAGTTGATAATTGTGGGCAATGTTAGAAATGTCATGAAAAACAAGAATTATGTAAAAGGATTGATGTAAATCATTGTTTACAAGAGAAAGTGAGACAGAAATGCAAAAAAGCGTTGTTTTTGGACGGCAATGAAGAAATGACTATATTTCGCGATTTCTCGTGCTCAGAAAGACTTAGAAAGTTGATAATTGTGGGCAATGTTAGAAATGTCATGAGAAACAAGAATTATGTAAAAGGATTGATGTAAATCATTGTTTCTAAGAGAAAGTGAGACAGGAATGCAAAAAAGCGTTGTTTTTGGACGGCAATGAAGAAATGACTATGTTTTGCGATTTCTCCTGCTCAGAAAGACTTAGAAAGTTGATAATTGTGGGCAATGTTAGAAATGTCATGAGAAACAAGAATTATGTAAAAGGATTGATGTAAATCATTGTTTCTAAGAGAAAGTGAGACAGGAATGCAAAAAAGCGTTGTTTTTGGACGGCAATGAAGAAATGACTATGTTTTGCGATTTCTCCTGCTCAGAAAGACTTAGAAAGTTGATAATTGTGGGCAATGTTAGAAATGTCATGAGAAACAAGAATTATGTAAAAGGATTGATGTAAATCATTGTTTACAAGAGAAAGTGAGACAGGAATGCAAAAAAGCGTTGTTTTTGTACGGCAATGAAGAAATGACTATGTTTTGCGATTTCTCCTGCTCAGAAAGACTTAGAAAGTTGATAATTGTGGGCAATGTTAGAAATGTCATGAAAAACAAGAATTATGTAAAAGGATTGATGTAAATCATTGTTTACAAGAGAAAGTGAGACAGAAATGCAAAAAAGCGTTGTTTTTGGACGGCAATGAAGAAATGACTATGTTTTGCGATTTCTCCTGCTCAGAAAGACTTAGAAAGTTGATAATTGTGGGCAATGTTAGAAATGTCATGAGAAACAAGAATTATGTAAAAGGATTGATGTAAATCATTGTTTACAAGAGAAAGTGAGACAGGAATGCAAAAAAGCGTTGTTTTTGTACGGCAATGAAGAAATGACTATGTTTTGCGATTTCTCCTGCTCAGAAAGACTTAGAAAGTTGATAATTGTGGGCAATGTTAGAAATGTCATGAAAAACAAGAATTATGTAAAAGGATTGATGTAAATCATTGTTTACAAGAGAAAGTGAGACAGAAATGCAAAAAAGCGTTGTTTTTGGACGGCAATGAAGAAATGACTATATTTCGCGATTTCTCGTGCTCAGAAAGACTTAGAAAGTTGATAATTGTGGGCAATGTTAGAAATGTCATGAGAAACAAGAATTATGTAAAAGGATTGATGTAAATCATTGTTTCTAAGAGAAAGTGAGACAGGAATGCAAAAAAGCGTTGTTTTTGGACGGCAATGAAGAAATGACTATGTTTTGCGATTTCTCCTGCTCAGAAAGACTTAGAAAGTTGATAATTGTGGGCAATGTTAGAAATGTCATGAGAAACAAGAATTATGTAAAAGGATTGATGTAAATCATTGTTTCTAAGAGAAAGTGAGACAGGAATGCAAAAAAGCGTTGTTTTTGGACGGCAATGAAGAAATGACTATGTTTTGCGATTTCTCCTGCTCAGAAAGACTTAGAAAGTTGATAATTGTGGGCAATGTTAGAAATGTCATGAGAAACAAGAATTATGTAAAAGGATTGATGTAAATCATTGTTTACAAGAGAAAGTGAGACAGGAATGCAAAAAAGCGTTGTTTTTGTACGGCAATGAAGAAATGACTATGTTTTGCGATTTCTCCTGCTCAGAAAGACTTAGAAAGTTGATAATTGTGGGCAATGTTAGAAATGTCATGAAAAACAAGAATTATGTAAAAGGATTGATGTAAATCATTGTTTACAAGAGAAAGTGAGACAGAAATGCAAAAAAGCGTTGTTTTTGGACGGCAATGAAGAAATGACTATATTTCGCGATTTCTCGTGCTCAGAAAGACTTAGAAAGTTGATAATTGTGGGCAATGTTAGAAATGTCATGAGAAACAAGAATTATGTAAAAGGATTGATGTAAATCATTGTTTCTAAGAGAAAGTGAGACAGGAATGCAAAAAAGCGTTGTTTTTGGACGGCAATGAAGAAATGACTATGTTTTGCGATTTCTCCTGCTCAGAAAGACTTAGAAAGTTGATAATTGTGGGCAATGTTAGAAATGTCATGAGAAACAAGAATTATGTAAAAGGATTGATGTAAATCATTGTTTCTAAGAGAAAGTGAGACAGGAATGCAAAAAAGCGTTGTTTTTGGACGGCAATGAAGAAATGACTATGTTTTGCGATTTCTCCTGCTCAGAAAGACTTAGAAAGTTGATAATTGTGGGCAATATTAGAAATGTCATGAGAAACAAGAATTATGTAAAAGGATTGATGTAAATCATTGTTTCTAAGAGAAAGTAAGACAGGAATGCAAAAAAGCGTTGTTTTTGGACGGCAATGAAGAAATGACTATGTTTTGCGATTTCTCCTGCTCAGAAAGACTTAGAAAGTTGATAATTGTGGGCAATATTAGAAATGTCATGAGAAACAAGAATTATGTAAAAGGATTGATGTAAATCATTGTTTCTAAGAGAAAGTGAGACAGGAATGCAAAAAAGCGTTGTTTTTGGACGGCAATGAAGAAATGACTATGTTTTGCAATTTCTCGTGCTCAGAAAGACTTAGAAAGTTGATAATTGTGGGCAATGTTAGAAATGTCATGAGAAACAAGAATTATGTAAAAGTATTGATGTAAATCATTGTTTACAAGAGAAAGTGAGACAGGAATGCAAAAAAGCGTTGTTTTTGTACGGCAATGAAGAAATGACTATGTTTTGCAATTTCTCCTGCTCAGAAAGACTTAGAAAGTTGATAATTGTGGGCAATGTTAGAAATGTCATGAGAAACAAGAATTATGTAAAAGGATTGATGTAAATCATTGTTTCTAAGAGAAAGTGAGACAGGAATGCAAAAAAGCGTTGTTTTTGGACGGCAGTGAAGAAATGACTATGTTTTGCGATTTCTCCTGCTCAGAAAGACTTAGAAAGTTGATAATTGTGGGCAATGTTAGAAATGTCATGAGAAACAAGAATTATGTAAAAGGATTGATGTAAATCATTGTTTACAAGAGAAAGTGAGACAGGAATGCAAAAAAGCGTTGTTTTTGTACGGCAATGAAGAAATGACTATGTTTTGCGATTTCTCCTGCTCAGAAAGACTTAGAAAGTTGATAATTGTGGGCAATGTTAGAAATGTCATGAGAAACAAGAATTATGTAAAAGGATTGATGTAAATCATTGTTTACAAGAGAAAGTGAGACAGGAATGCAAAAAAGCGTTGTTTTTGTACGGCAATGAAGAAATGACTATGTTTTGCGATTTCTCCTGCTCAGAAAGACTTAGAAAGTTGATAATTGTGGGCAATGTTAGAAATGTCATGAGAAACAAGAATTATGTAAAACGATTGATGTAAATCATTGTTTCTAAGAGAAAGTGAGACAGGAATGCAAAAAAGCGTTGTTTTTGTACGGCAATGAAGAAATGACTATGTTTTGCAATTTCTCGTGCTCAGAAAGACTTAGAAAGTTGATAATTGTGGGCAATGTTAGAAATGTCATGAGAAACAAGAATTATGTAAAAGTATTGATGTAAATCATTGTTTACAAGAGAAAGTGAGACAGGAATGCAAAAAAGCGTTGTTTTTGTACGGCAATGAAGAAATGACTATGTTTTGCGATTTCTCCTGCTCAGAAAGACTTAGAAAGTTGATAATTGTGGGCAATGTTAGAAATGTCATGAGAAACAAGAATTATGTAAAAGGATTGATGTAAATCATTGTTTACAAGAGAAAGTGAGACAGGAATGCAAAAAAGCGTTGTTTTTGTACGGCAATGAAGAAATGACTATGTTTTGCGATTTCTCCTGCTCAGAAAGACTTAGAAAGTTGATAATTGTGGGCAATGTTAGAAATGTCATGAAAAACAAGAATTATGTAAAAGGATTGATGTAAATCATTGTTTCTAAGAGAAAGTGAGACAGGAATGCAAAAAAGCGTTGTTTTTGGACGGCAATGAAGAAATGACTATGTTTTGCAATTTCTCGTGCTCAGAAAGACTTAGAAAGTTGATAATTGTGGGCAATGTTAGAAATGTCATGAGAAACAAGAATTATGTAAAAGTATTGATGTAAATCATTGTTTACAAGAGAAAGTGAGACAGGAATGCAAAAAAGCATTGTTTTTGTACGGCAATGAAGAAATGACTATGTTTTGCTATTTCTCCTGCTCAGAAAGACTTAGAAAGTTGATAATTGTGGGCAATGTTAGAAATGTCATGAGAAACAAGAATTATGTAAAAGGATTGATGTAAATCATTGTTTACAAGAGAAAGTGAGACAGAAATGCAAAAAAGCGTTGTTTTTGGACGGCAATGAAGAAATGACTATATTTCGCGATTTCTCCTGCTCAGAAAGACTTAGAAAGTTGATAATTGTGGGCAATGTTAGAAATGTCATGAGAAACAAGAATTATGTAAAAGGATTGATGTAAATCATTGTTTCTAAGAGAAAGTGAGACAGGAATGCAAAAAAGCGTTGTTTTTGGACGGCAATGAAGAAATGACTATGTTTTGCGATTTCTCCTGCTCAGAAAGACGTAGAAAGTTGATAATTGTGGGCAATGTTAGAAATGTCATGAGAAACAAGAATTATGTAAAAGGATTGATGTAAATCATTGTTTACAAGAGAAAGTGAGACAGGAATGCAAAAAAGCGTTGTTTTTGGACGGCAATGAAGAAATGACTATGTTTTGCGATTTCTCCTGCTCAGAAAGACTTAGAAAGTTGATAATTGTGGGCAATGTTAGAAATGTCATGAGAAACAAGAATTATGTAAAAGGATTGATGTAAATCATTGTTTACAAGAGAAAGTGAGACAGGAATGCAAAAAAGCGTTGTTTTTGTACGGCAATGAAGAAATGACTATGTTTTGCGATTTCTCCTGCTCAGAAAGACTTAGAAAGTTGATAATTGTGGGCAATGTTAGAAATGTCATGAGAAACAAGAATTATGTAAAAGGATTGATGTAAATCATTGTTTCTAAGAGAAAGTGAGACAGGAATGCAAAAAAGCGTTGTTTTTGGACGGCAATGAAGAAATGACTATGTTTTGCGATTTCTCCTGCTCAGAAAGACTTAGAAAGTTGATAATTGTGGGCAATGTTAGAAATGTCATGAGAAACAAGAATTATGTAAAAGGATTGATGTAAATCATTGTTTCTAAGAGAAAGTGAGACAGGAATGCAAAAAAGCGTTGTTTTTGGACGGCAATGAAGAAATGACTATGTTTTGCGATTTCTCCTGCTCAGAAAGACTTAGAAAGTTGATAATTGTGGGCGATGTTAGAAATGTCATGAGAAACAAGAATTATTTAAAAGGATTGATGTAAATCATTGTTTACAAGAGAAAGTGAGACAGAAATGCAAAAAAGCGTTGTTTTTGGACGGCAATGAAGAAATGACTATATTTCGCGATTTCTCCTGCTCAGAAAGACTTAGAAAGTTGATAATTGTGGGCAATGTTAGAAATGTCATGAGAAACAAGAATTATGTAAAAGGATTGATGTAAATCATTGTTTCTAAGAGAAAGTGAGACAGGAATGCAAAAAAGCGTTGTTTTTGGACGGCAATGAAGAAATGACTATGTTTTGCGATTTCTCCTGCTCAGAAAGACTTAGAAAGTTGATAATTGTGGGCAATGTTAGAAATGTCATGAGAAACAAGAATTATGTAAAAGGATTGATGTAAATCATTGTTTACAAGAGAAAGTGAGACAGGAATGCAAAAAAGCGTTGTTTTTGTACGGCAATGAAGAAATGACTATGTTTTGCGATTTCTCCTGCTCAGAAAGACTTAGAAAGTTGATAATTGTGGGCAATGTTAGAAATGTCATGAAAAACAAGAATTATGTAAAAGGATTGATGTAAATCATTGTTTCTAAGAGAAAGTGAGACAGGAATGCAAAAAAAGCGTTGTTTTTGGACGGCAATGAAGAAATGACTATATTTCGCGATTTCTCGTGCTCAGAAAGACTTAGAAAGTTGATAATTGTGGGCAATGTTAGAAATGTCATGAGAAACAAGAATTATGTAAAAGGATTGATGTAAATCATTGTTTCTAAGAGAAAGTGAGACAGGAATGCAAAAAAGCGTTGTTTTTGGATGGCAATGAAGAAATGACTATGTTTTGCGATTTCTCCTGCTCAGAAAGACTTAGAAAGTTGATAATTGTGGGCAATGTTAGAAATGTCATGAGAAACAAGAATTATGTAAAAGGATTGATGTAAATCATTGTTTCTAAGAGAAAGTGAGACAGGAATGCAAAAAAGCGTTGTTTTTGGACGGCAATGAAGAAATGACTATGTTTTGCGATTTCTCCTGCTCAGAAAGACTTAGAAAGTTGATAATTGTGGGCAATATTAGAAATGTCATGAGAAACAAGAATTATGTAAAAGGATTGATGTAAATCATTGTTTCTAAGAGAAAGTAAGACAGGAATGCAAAAAAGCGTTGTTTTTGGACGGCAATGAAGAAATGACTATGTTTTGCGATTTCTCCTGCTCAGAAAGACTTAGAAAGTTGATAATTGTGGGCAATATTAGAAATGTCATGAGAAACAAGAATTATGTAAAAGGATTGATGTAAATCATTGTTTCTAAGAGAAAGTGAGACAGGAATGCAAAAAAGCGTTGTTTTTGGACGGCAATGAAGAAATGACTATGTTTTGCAATTTCTCGTGCTCAGAAAGACTTAGAAAGTTGATAATTGTGGGCAATGTTAGAAATGTCATGAGAAACAAGAATTATGTAAAAGTATTGATGTAAATCATTGTTTACAAGAGAAAGTGAGACAGGAATGCAAAAAAGCGTTGTTTTTGTACGGCAATGAAGAAATGACTATGTTTTGCAATTTCTCCTTGCTCAGAAAGACTTAGAAAGTTGATAATTGTGGGCAATGTTAGAAATGTCATGAGAAACAAGAATTATGTAAAAGGATTGATGTAAATCATTGTTTCTAAGAGAAAGTGAGACAGGAATGCAAAAAAGCGTTGTTTTTGGACGGCAGTGAAGAAATGACTATGTTTTGCGATTTCTCCTGCTCAGAAAGACTTAGAAAGTTGATAATTGTGGGCAATGTTAGAAATGTCATGAGAAACAAGAATTATGTAAAAGGATTGATGTAAATCATTGTTTACAAGAGAAAGTGAGACAGGAATGCAAAAAAGCGTTGTTTTTGGACGGCAATGAAGAAATGACTATGTTTTGCGATTTCTCCTGCTCAGAAAGACTTAGAAAGTTGATAATTGTGGGCAATGTTAGAAATGTCATGAGAAACAAGAATTATGTAAAAGGATTGATGTAAATCATTGTTTACAAGAGAAAGTGAGACAGGAATGCAAAAAAGCGTTGTTTTTGTACGGCAATGAAGAAATGACTATGTTTTGCGATTTCTCCTGCTCAGAAAGACTTAGAAAGTTGATAATTGTGGGCAATGTTAGAAATGTCATGAGAAACAAGAATTATGTAAAACGATTGATGTAAATCATTGTTTCTAAGAGAAAGTGAGACAGGAATGCAAAAAAGCGTTGTTTTTGTACGGCAATGAAGAAATGACTATGTTTTGCAATTTCTCGTGCTCAGAAAGACTTAGAAAGTTGATAATTGTGGGCAATGTTAGAAATGTCATGAGAAACAAGAATTATGTAAAAGTATTGATGTAAATCATTGTTTACAAGAGAAAGTGAGACAGGAATGCAAAAAAGCGTTGTTTTTGTACGGCAATGAAGAAATGACTATGTTTTGCGATTTCTCCTGCTCAGAAAGACTTAGAAAGTTGATAATTGTGGGCAATGTTAGAAATGTCATGAGAAACAAGAATTATGTAAAAGGATTGATGTAAATCATTGTTTACAAGAGAAAGTGAGACAGGAATGCAAAAAAGCGTTGTTTTTGTACGGCAATGAAGAAATGACTATGTTTTGCGATTTCTCCTGCTCAGAAAGACTTAGAAAGTTGATAATTGTGGGCAATGTTAGAAATGTCATGAAAACAAGAATTATGTAAAAGGATTGATGTAAATCATTGTTTCTAAGAGAAAGTGAGACAGGAATGCAAAAAAGCGTTGTTTTTGGACGGCAATGAAGAAATGACTATGTTTTGCAATTTCTCGTGCTCAGAAAGACTTAGAAAGTTGATAATTGTGGGCAATGTTAGAAATGTCATGAGAAACAAGAATTATGTAAAAGTATTGATGTAAATCATTGTTTACAAGAGAAAGTGAGACAGGAATGCAAAAAAGCGTTGTTTTTGTACGGCAATGAAGAAATGACTATGTTTTGCAATTTCTCCTGCTCAGAAAGACTTAGAAAGTTGATAATTGTGGGCAATGTTAGAAATGTCATGAGAAACAAGAATTATGTAAAAGGATTGATGTAAATCATTGTTTACAAGAGAAAGTGAGACAGAAATGCAAAAAAGCGTTGTTTTTGGACGGCAATGAAGAAATGACTATATTTCGCGATTTCTCCTGCTCAGAAAGACTTAGAAAGTTGATAATTGTGGGCAATGTTAGAAATGTCATGAGAAACAAGAATTATGTAAAAGGATTGATGTAAATCATTGTTTCTAAGAGAAAGTGAGACAGGAATGCAAAAAAGCGTTGTTTTTGGACGGCAATGAAGAAATGACTATGTTTTGCGATTTCTCTGCTCAGAAAGACGTAGAAAGTTGATAATTGTGGGCAATGTTAGAAATGTCATGAGAAACAAGAATTATGTAAAAGGATTGATGTAAATCATTGTTTACAAGAGAAAGTGAGACAGGAATGCAAAAAAGCGTTGTTTTTGGACGGCAATGAAGAAATGACTATGTTTTGCGATTTCTCCTGCTCAGAAAGACTTAGAAAGTTGATATTGTGGGCAATGTTAGAAATGTCATGAGAAACAAGAATTATGTAAAAGGATTGATGTAAATCATTGTTTCTAAGAGAAAGTGAGACAGGAATGCAAAAAAAGCGTTGTTTTTGGACGGCAATGAAGAAATGACTATATTTCGCGATTTCTCGTGCTCAGAAAGACTTAGAAAGTTGATAATTGTGGGCAATGTTAGAAATGTCATGAGAAACAAGAATTATGTAAAAGGATTGATGTAAATCATTGTTTCTAAGAGAAAGTGAGACAGGAATGCAAAAAAGCGTTGTTTTTGGACGGCAATGAAGAAATGACTATGTTTTGCGATTTCTCCTGCTCAGAAAGACTTAGAAAGTTGATAATTGTGGGCAATGTTAGAAATGTCATGAGAAACAAGAATTATGTAAAAGGATTGATGTAAATCATTGTTTCTAAGAGAAAGTGAGACAGGAATGCAAAAAAGCGTTGTTTTTGGACGGCAATGAAGAAATGACTATGTTTTGCGATTTCTCCTGCTCAGAAAGACTTAGAAAGTTGATAATTGTGGGCAATATTAGAAATGTCATGAGAAACAAGAATTATGTAAAAGGATTGATGTAAATCATTGTTTCTAAGAGAAAGTAAGACAGGAATGCAAAAAAGCGTTGTTTTTGGACGGCAATGAAGAAATGACTATGTTTTGCGATTTCTCCTGCTCAGAAAGACTTAGAAAGTTGATAATTGTGGGCAATATTAGAAATGTCATGAGAAACAAGAATTATGTAAAAGGATTGATGTAAATCATTGTTTCTAAGAGAAAGTGAGACAGGAATGCAAAAAAGCGTTGTTTTTGGACGGCAATGAAGAAATGACTATGTTTTGCAATTTCTCGTGCTCAGAAAGACTTAGAAAGTTGATAATTGTGGGCAATGTTAGAAATGTCATGAGAAACAAGAATTATGTAAAAGTATTGATGTAAATCATTGTTTACAAGAGAAAGTGAGACAGGAATGCAAAAAAGCGTTGTTTTTGTACGGCAATGAAGAAATGACTATGTTTTGCAATTTCTCCTGCTCAGAAAGACTTAGAAAGTTGATAATTGTGGGCAATGTTAGAAATGTCATGAGAAACAAGAATTATGTAAAAGGATTGATGTAAATCATTGTTTCTAAGAGAAAGTGAGACAGGAATGCAAAAAAGCGTTGTTTTGGACGGCAGTGAAGAAATGACTATGTTTTGCGATTTCTCCTGCTCAGAAAGACTTAGAAAGTTGATAATTGTGGGCAATGTTAGAAATGTCATGAGAAACAAGAATTATGTAAAACGATTGATGTAAATCATTGTTTCTAAGAGAAAGTGAGACAGGAATGCAAAAAAAGCGTTGTTTTTGTACGGCAATGAAGAAATGACTATGTTTTGCAATTTCTCGTGCTCAGAAAGACTTAGAAAGTTGATAATTGTGGGCAATGTTAGAAATGTCATGAGAAACAAGAATTATGTAAAAGTATTGATGTAAATCATTGTTTACAAGAGAAAGTGAGACAGGAATGCAAAAAAGCGTTGTTTTTGTACGGCAATGAAGAAATGACTATGTTTTGCGATTTCTCCTGCTCAGAAAGACTTAGAAAGTTGATAATTGTGGGCAATGTTTAGAAATGTCATGAGAAACAAGAATTATGTAAAAGGATTGATGTAAATCATTGTTTACAAGAGAAAGTGAGACAGGAATGCAAAAAAGCGTTGTTTTTGTACGGCAATGAAGAAATGACTATGTTTTGCGATTTCTCCTGCTCAGAAAGACTTAGAAGTTGATAATTGTGGGCAAATGTTAGAAATGTCATGAAAAACAAGAATTATGTAAAAGGATTGATGTAATCATTGTTTCTAAGAGAAAGTGAGACAGGAATGCAAAAAAGCGTTGTTTTTGGACGGCAATGAAGAAATGACTATGTTTTGCAATTTCTCGTGCTCAGAAAGACTTAGAAAGTTGATAATTGTGGGCAATGTTAGGAAATGTCATGAGAAACAAGAATTATGTAAAAGTATTGATGTAAATCATTTGTTTACAAGAGAAAGTGAGACAGGAATGCAAAAAAGCGTTGTTTTTGTACGGCAATGAAGAAATGACTATGTTTTGCAATTTCTCCTGCTCAGAAAAGACTTAGAAAGTTGATAATTGTGGCAATGTTAGAAATGTCATGAGAAACAAGAATTATGTAAAAGGATTGATGTAAATCATTGTTTACAAAGAGAAAGTGAGACAGAAATGCAAAAAAGCGTTGTTTTTGGACGGCAATGAGAAATGACTATATTTCGCGATTTCTCCTGCTCAGAAAGACTTAGAAAGTTGATAATTGTGGGCAATGTTAGAAATGTCATGAGAAACAAGAATTATGTAAAAGGATTGATGTAAATCATTGTTTCTAAGAGAAGTGAGACAGGAATGCAAAAAGCGTTGTTTTTGGACGGCAATGAAGAAATGACTATGTTTTGCGATTTCTCCTGCTCAGAAAGACGTAGAAAGTTGATAATTGTGGGCAATGTTAGAAATGTCATGAGAAACAAGAATTATGTAAAAGGATTGATGTAAATCATTGTTTCTAAGAGAAAGTGAGACAGGAATGCAAAAAAGCGTTGTTTTTGGACGGCAATGAAGAAATGACTATGTTTTGCGATTTCTCCTGCTCAGAAAGACTTAGAAAGTTGATAATTGTGGGCAATGTTAGAAATGTCATGAGAAACAAGAATTATGTAAAAGGATTGATGTAAATCATTGTTTACAAGAGAAAGTGAGACAGGAATGCAAAAAAGCGTTGTTTTTGTACGGCAATGAAGAAATGACTATGTTTTGCGATTTCTCCTGCTCAGAAAGACTTAGAAAGTTGATAATTGTGGGCAATGTTAGAAATGTCATGAGAAACAAGAATTATGTAAAAGGATTGATGTAAATCATTGTTTCTAAGAGAAAGTGAGACAGAATGCAAAAAAGCGTTGTTTTGGACGGCAATGAAGAAATGACTATGTTTTGCGATTTCTCCTGCTCAGAAAGACTTAGAAAGTTGATAATTGTGGGCAATGTTAGAAATGTCATGAGAAACAAGAATTATGTAAAAGGATTGATGTAAATCATTGTTTCTAAGAGAAAGTGAGACAGAATGCAAAAAAGCGTTGTTTTTGGACGGCAATGAAGAAATGACTATGTTTTGCGATTTCTCCTGCTCAGAAAGACTTAGAAAGTTGATAATTGTGGGCAATGTTAGAAATGTCATGAGAAACAAGAATTATTTAAAAGGATTGATGTAAATCATTGTTTACAAGAGAAAGTGAGACAGAAATGCAAAAAAGCGTTGTTTTTGGACGGCAATGAAGAAATGACTATATTTCGCGATTTCTCCTGCTCAGAAAGACTTAGAAAGTTGATAATTGTGGGCAATGTTAGAAATGTCATGAGAAACAAGAATTATGTAAAAGGATTGATGTAAATCATTGTTTCTAAGAGAAAGTGAGACAGGAATGCAAAAAAGCGTTGTTTTTGGACGGCAATGAAGAAATGACTATGTTTTGCGATTTCTCCTGCTCAGAAAGACTTAGAAAGTTGATAATTGTGGGCAATGTTAGAAATGTCATGAGAAACAAGAATTATGTAAAAGGATTGATGTAAATCATTGTTTACAAGAGAAAGTGAGACAGGAATGCAAAAAAGCGTTGTTTTTGGACGGCAATGAAGAAATGACTATGTTTTGCGATTTCTCCTGCTCAGAAAGACTTAGAAAGTTGATAATTGTGGGCAATGTTAGAAATGTCATGAAAAACAAGAATTATGTAAAAGGATTGATGTAAATCATTGTTTACAAGAGAAAGTGAGACAGAAATGCAAAAAAGCGTTGTTTTTGGACGGCAATGAAGAAATGACTATATTTCGCGATTTCTCGTGCTCAGAAAGACTTAGAAAGTGATAATTGTGGGCAATGTTAGAATGTCATGAGAAACAAGAATTATGTAAAAGGATTGATGTAAATCATTGTTTCTAAGAGAAAGTGAGACAGGAATGCAAAAAAGCGTTGTTTTTGGACGGCAATGAAGAAATGACTATGTTTTGCGATTTCTCCTGCTCAGAAAGACTTAGAAAGTTGATAATTGTGGGCAATGTTAGAAATGTCATGAGAAACAAGAATTATGTAAAAGGATTGATGTAAATCATTGTTTCTAAGAGAAAGTGAGACAGGAATGCAAAAAAGCGTTGTTTTTGGACGGCAATGAAGAAATGACTATGTTTTGCGATTTCTCCTGCTCAGAAAGACTTAGAAAGTTGATAATTGTGGGCAATATTAGAAATGTCATGAGAAACAAGAATTATGTAAAAGGATTGATGTAAATCATTGTTTCTAAGAGAAAGTAAGACAGGAATGCAAAAAAAGCGTTGTTTTTGGACGGCAATGAAGAAATGGACTATGTTTTGCGATTTCTCCTGCTAGAAAGACTTAGAAAGTTGATAATTGTGGGCAATATTAGAAATGTCATGAGAAACAAGAATTATGTAAAAGGATTGATGTAAATCATTGTTTCTAAGAGAAAGTGAGACAGGAATGCAAAAAGCGTTGTTTTTGGACGGCAATGAAGAAATGACTATGTTTTGCAATTTCTCGTGCTCAGAAAGACTTAGAAAGTTGATAATTGTGGGCAATGTTAGAAATGTCATGAGAAACAAGAATTATGTAAAAGTATTGATGTAAATCATTGTTTACAAGAGAAAGTGAGACAGGAATGCAAAAAGCGTTGTTTTTGTACCGGCAATGAAGAAATGACTATGTTTTGCAATTTCTCCTGCTCAGAAAGACTTAGAAAGTTGATAATTGTGGGCAATGTTAGAAATGTCATGAGAAACAAGAATTATGTAAAAGGATTGATGTAAATCATTGTTTCTAAGAGAAAGTGAGACAGGAATGCAAAAAAGCGTTGTTTTTGGACGGCAGTGAGAAATGACTATGTTTGCGATTTCTCCTGCTCAGAAAGACTTAGAAAGTTGATAATTGTGGGCAATGTTAGAAATGTCATGAGAAACAAGAATTATGTAAAGGATTGATGTAAATCATTGTTTACAAGAGAAAGTGAGACAGGAATGCAAAAAAGCGTTGTTTTTGGACGGCAATGAAGAAATGACTATGTTTTGCGATTTCTCCTGCTCAGAAAGACTTAGAAAGTTGATAATTGTGGGCAATGTTAGAAATGTCATGAGAAACAAGAATTATGTAAAAGGATTGATGTAAATCATTGTTTACAAGAGAAAGTGAGACAGGAATGCAAAAAAGCGTTGTTTTTCTACGGCAATGAAGAAATGACTATGTTTTGCGATTTCTCCTGCTCAGAAAGACTTAGAAAGTTGATAATTGTGGGCAATGTTAGAAATGTCATGAGAAACAAGAATTATGTAAAACGATTGATGTAAATCATTGTTTCTAAGAGAAAGTGAGACAGGAATGCAAAAAAGCGTTGTTTTTGTACGGCAATGAAGAAATGACTATGTTTTGCAATTTCTCGTGCTCAGAAAGACTTAGAAAGTTGATAATTGTGGGCAATGTTAGAAATGTCATGAGAAACAAGAATTATGTAAAAGTATTGATGTAAATCATTGTTTACAAGAGAAAGTGAGACAGGAATGCAAAAAAGCGTTGTTTTTGTACGGCAATGAAGAAATGACTATGTTTTGCGATTTCTCCTGCTCAGAAAGACTTAGAAAGTTGATAATTGTGGCAATGTTAGAAATGTCATGAGAAACAAGAATTATGTAAAAGGATTGATGTAAATCAATTGTTTACAAGAGAAAGTGAGACAGGAATGCAAAAAAGCGTTGTTTTTGTACGGCAATGAAGAAATGACTATGTTTTGCGATTTCTCCTGCTCAGAAAGACTTAGAAAGTTGATAATTGTGGGCAATGTTAGAAATTTCATGAAAAACAAGAATTATGTAAAAGGATTGATGTAAATCATTGTTTACAAGGAGAAAGTGAGACAGAAATGCAAAAAAGCGTTGTTTTTGGACGGCAATGAAGAAATGACTATATTTCGCGATTTCTCGTGCTCAGAAAGACTTAGAAAGTTGATAATTGTGGGCAATGTTAGAAATGTCATGAGAAACAAGAATTATGTAAAAGGATTGATGTAAATCATTGTTTACAAGAGAAAGTGAGACAGGAATGCAAAAAAGCGTTGTTTTTGGACGGCAATGAAGAAATGACTATGTTTTGCGATTTCTCCTGCTCTAGAAAGACTTAGAAAGTTGATAATTGTGGGCAATGTTAGAAATGTCATGAGAAACAAGAATTATGTAAAAGGATTGATGTAAATCATTGTTTCTAAGAGAAAGTGAGACAGGAATGCAAAAAAGCGTTGTTTTTGGACGCAATGAAGAAATGACTATGTTTTGCGATTTCTCCTGCTCAGAAAGACTTAGAAAGTTGATAATTGTGGGCAATATTAGAAATGTCATGAGAAACAAGAATTATGTAAAAGGATTGATGTAAATCATTGTTTCTAAGAGAAAGTAGACAGGAATGCAAAAAAGCGTTGTTTTTGGACGGCAATGAAGAAATGACTATGTTTTGCGATTTCTCCTGCTCAGAAAGACTTAGAAAGTTGATAATTGTGGGCAATATTAGAAATGTCATGAGAAACAAGAATTATGTAAAAGGATTGATGTAAATCATTGTTTCTAAGAGAAAGTGAGACAGGAATGCAAAAAAGCGTTGTTTTTGGACGGCAGTGAAGAAATGACTATGTTTTGCGATTTCCTCCTGCTCAGAAAGACTTAGAAAGTTGATAATTGTGGGCAATGTTAGAAATGTCATGAGAAACAAGAATTATGTAAAAGGATTGATGTAAATCATTGTTTACAAGAGAAAGTGAGACAGGAATGCAAAAAAGCGTTGTTTTTGGACGGCAATGAAGAAATGACTATGTTTTGCGATTTCTCCTGCTCAGAAAGACTTAGAAAGTTGATAATTGTGGGCAATGTTAGAAATGTCATGAGAAACAAGAATA
>NW_027447360.1:0-32687 GCF_038048845.1 Mixophyes fleayi | reverse complement strand
TCATGAGAAACAAGAATTATGTAAAAGGATTGATGTAAATCATTGTTTCTAAGAGAAAGTGAGACAGGAATGCAAAAACGCGTTGTTTTTGTACGGCAATAAAGAAATGACTATGTTTTGCGATTTCTCCTGCTCAGAAAGACTTAGAAAGTTGATAATTGTGGGCAATGTTAGAAATGTCATGAGAAACAAGAATTATGTAAAAGGATTGATGAAAATTATTGTTTCTAAGAGAAAGTGAGACAGGAATGCAAAAAAGCGTTGTTTTTTTACGGCAATGAAGAAATGACTATGTTTTGCGATTTCTCCTGTTTAGAAAGACTTAGAAAGTTGATAATTGTGGGCAATGTTAGAAATGTCATGAGAAACAAGAATTATGTAAAAGGATTGATGTAAATCATTGTTTCTAAGAGAAAGTGAGACAGGAATGCAAAAAAGCGTTGTTTTTGTACGGCAATGAAGAAATGACTATGTTTTGCAATTTCTCCTGCTCAGAAAGACTTAGAAAGTTGATAATTGTGGGCAATGTTAGAAATGTCATGAGAAACAAGAATTATGTAAAAGGATTGATGTAAATCATTGTTTCTAAGAGAAAGTGAGACAGGAATGCAAAAAAGCGTTGTTTTTGTACGGCAATGAAGAAATGACTATGTTTTGCGATTTCTCCTGTTTAGAAAGACTTAGAAAGTTGATAATTGTGGGCAATGTTAGAAATGTCATGAGAAACAAGAATTATGTAAAAGGTTTGATGTAAATCATTGTTTCTAAGAGAAAGTGAGACAGGAATGCAAAAAAGCGTTGTTTTTGTACGGCAATAAAGAAATGACTATGTTTTGCGATTTCTCCTGTTTAGAAAGACTTAGAAAGGTGATAATTGTGGGCAATGTTAGAAATGTCATGAGAAACAAGAATTATGTAAAAGGATTGATGTAAGTCATTGTTTCTAAGAGAAAGTGAGACAGGAATGCAAAAAGCGTTGTTTTTGTACGGCAATGAAGAAATGACTATGTTTTGCGATTTCTCCTGCTCAGAAAGACTTAGAAAGTTGAGGATTGATGTAAATCATTGTTTCTAAGAGAAAGTGAGACAGGAATGCAAAAAAGTGTTGTTTTTGTACGGCAATGAAGAAATGACTATGTTTTGCGATTTCTCCTGTTTAGAAAGACTTAGAAAGTTGATAATTGTGGGCAATGTTAGAAATGTCATGAGAAACAAGAATTATGTAAAAGGTTTGATGTAAATCATTGTTTCTAAGAGAAAGTGAGACAGGAATGCAAAAAAGCGTTGTTTTTGTACGGGAATGAAGAAATGACTATGTTTTGCGATTTCTCCTGCTCAGAAAGACTTAGAAAGTTGATAATTGTGGGCAATGTTAGAAATGTCATGAGAAACAAGAATTATGTAAAAGGATTGATGTAAATCATTGTTTCTAAGAGAAAGTGAGACAGGAATGCAAAAAAGCGTTGTTTTTGTACGGCAATGAAGAAATGACTATGTTTTGCGATTTCTCCTGTTTAGAAAGACTTAGAAAGTTGATAATTGTGGGCAATGTTAGAAATGTCATGAGAAACAAGAATTATGTAAAAGGTTTGATGTAAATCATTGTTTCTAAGAGAAAGTGAGACAGGAATGAAAAAAAGCGTTGTTTTTTTACGGCAATGAAGAAATGACTATGTTTTGCGATTTCTCCTGTTTAGAAAGACTTAGAAAGTTGATAATTGTGGGCAATGTTAGAAATGTCATGAGAAACAAGAATTATGTAAAAGGTTTGATGTAAATCATTGTTTCTAAGAGAAAGTGAGACAGGAATGCAAAAAGCGTTGTTTTTGTACGGCAATGAAGAAATGACTATGTTTTGCGATTTCTCCTGCTCAGAAAGACTTAGAAAGTTGATAATTGTGGGCAATGTTAGAAATGTCATGAGAAACAAGAATTATGTAAAAGGTTTGATGTAAATCATTGTTTCTAAGAGAAAGTGAGACAGGAATGCAAAAAAGCGTTGTTTTTGTACGGCAATGAAGAAATGACTATGTTTTGCGATTTCTCCTGTTTAGAAAGACTTAGAAAGTTGATAATTGTGGGCAATGTTAGAAATGTCATGAGAAACAAGAATTATGTAAAAGGTTTGATGTAAATTATTGTTTCTAAGAGAAAGTGAGACAGGAATGAAAAAAAGCGTTGTTTTTGTACGGCAATGAAGAAATGACTATGTTTTGCGATTTCTCCTGTTTAGAAAGACTTAGAAAGTTGATAATTGTGGGTAATGTTAGAAATGTCATGAGAAACAAGAATTATGTAAAAGTTTGATGTAAATCATTGTTTCTAAGAGAAAGTGAGACAGGAATGCAAAAAAGCGTTGTTTTTGTACGGCAATAAAGAAATGACTATGTTTTGCGATTACTCCTGCTCAGAAAGACTTAGAAAGTTGATAATTGTGGGCAATGTTAGAAATGTCATGAGAAACAAGAATTATGTAAAAGGATTGATGTGAATCATTGTTTCTAAGAGAAAGTGAGACAGGAATGCAAAAAAGCGTTGTTTTTGTACGGCAATGAAGAAATGACTATGTTTTGCGATTTCTCCTGCTCAGAAAGACTTAGAAAGTTGATAATTGTGGGCAATGTTAGAAATGTCATGAGCAACAAGAATTATGTAAAAGGATTGATGTAAATCATTGTTTCTAAGAGAAAGTGAGACAGGAATGCAAAAAGCGTTGTTTTTGTACGGCAATGAAGAAATGACTATGTTTTGCGATTTCTCCTGCTCAGAAAGACTTAGAAAGTTGATAATTGTGGGCAATGTTAGAAATGTCATGAGAAACAAGAATTATGTAAAAGGATTGATGTAAATCATTGTTTCTAAGAGAAAGTGAGACAGGAATGCAAAAAAGCGTTGTTTTTGTACGGCAATGAAGAAATGACTATGTTTTGCGATTTCTGCTGCTCAGAAAGACTTAGAAAGTTGATAATTGTGGGCAATGTTAGAAATGTCATGAGAAACAAAAATTATGTAAAAGGATTGATGTAAATCATTGTTTCTAAGAGAAAGTGAGACAGGAATGCAAAAAAGCGTTGTTTTTGTACGGCAATGAAGAAATGACTATGTTTTGCGATTTCTCCTGTTTAGAAAGACTTAGAAAGTTGATAATTGTGGGCAATGTTAGAAATGTCATGAGAAACAAGAATTATGTAAAAGGTTTGATGTAAATCATTGTTTCTAAGAGAAAGTGAGACAGGAATGCAAAAAGCGTTGTTTTTGTACGGCAATGAAGAAATGACTATGTTTTGCGATTTCTCCTGCTCAGAAAGACTTAGAATGTTGATAATTGTGGGCAATGTTAGAAATGTCATGAGAAACAAGAATTATGTAAAAGGATTGATGTAAATCATTGTTTCTAAGAGAAAGTGAGACAGGAATGCAAAAAGCGTTGTTTTTGTACGGCAATAAAGAAATGACTATGTTTTGCGATTACTCCTGCTCAGAAAGACTTAGAAAGGTTGATAATTGTGGGCAATGTTAGAAATGTCATGAGAAACAAGAATTATGTAAAAGGATTGATGTAAATCATTGTTCTAAGAGAAAGTGAGACAGGAATGCAAAAAAGCGTTGTTTTTGTACGGCAATGAAGAAATGACTATGTTTTGCGATTTCTCCTCCTCAGAAAGACTTAGAAAGTTGATATTTGTGGCAATGTTAGAAATGTCATGAGAAACAAGAATTATGTAAAAGGTTTGATGTAAATCATTGTTTCTAAGAGAAAGTGAGACAGGAATGCAAAAAAGCGTTGTTTTTGTACGGCAATGAAGAAATGACTATGTTTTGCGATTTCTCCTGTTTAGAAAGACTTAGAAAGTTGATAATTGTGGGCAATGTTAGAAATGTCATGAGAAACAAGAATTATGTAAAAGGTTTGATGTAAATCATTGTTTCTAAGAGAAAGTGAGACAGGAATGCAAAAAAGTGTTGTTTTTCTACGGCAATGAAGAAATGACTATGTTTTGCGATTTCTCCTGTTTAGAAAGACTTAGAAAGTTGATAATTGTGGCAATGTTAGAAATGTCATGAGAAACAAGAATTATGTAAAAGGTTTGATGTAAATCATTGTTTCTAAGAGAAAGTGAGACAGGAATGCAAAAAGCGTTGTTTTTTGTACGGCAATGAAGAAATGACTATGTTTTGCGATTTCTCCTGCTCAGAAAGACTTAGAATGTTGATAATTGTGGGCAATGTTAGAAATGTCATGAGAAACAAGAATTATGGTAAAAGGATTGATGTAAATCATTGTTTCTAAGAGAAAGTGAGACAGGAATGCAAAAAAGCGTTGTTTTTGTACGGCAATAAAGAAATGACTATGTTTTGCGATTATTCCTGCTCAGAAAGACTTAGAAAGTTGATAATTGTGGGCAATGTTAGAAATGTCATGAGAAACAAGAATTATGTAAAAGGATTGATGTAAATCATTGTTTCTAAGAGAAAGTGAGACAGGAATGCAAAAAAGCGTTGTTTTTGTACGGCAATGAAGAAATGACTATGTTTTGCGATTTCTCCTGCTCAGAAAGACTTAGAAAGTTGATATTTGTGGGCAATGTTAGAAATGTCATGAGAAACAAGAATTATGTAAAAGGTTTGATGTAAATCATTGTTTCTAAGAGAAAGTGAGACAGGAATGCAAAAAAGCGTTGTTTTTGTACGGCAATGAAGAAATGACTATGTTTTGCGATTTCTCCTGTTTAGAAAGACTTAGAAAGTTGATAATTGTGGGCAATGTTAGAAATGTCATGAGAAACAAGAATTATGTAAAAGGTTTGATGTAAATCATTGTTTCTAAGAGAAAGTGAGACAGGAATGAAAAAAAGCGTTGTTTTTGTACGGCAATGAAGAAATGACTATGTTTTGCGATTTCTCCTGTTTAGAAAGACTTAGAAAGTTGATAATTGTGGGTAATGTTAGAAATGTCATGAGAAACAAGAATTATGTAAAAGTTTGATGTAAATCATTGTTTCTAAGAGAAAGTGAGACAGGAATGCAAAAAGCGTTGTTTTTGTACGGCAATGAAGAAATGACTATGTTTTGCGATTTCTCCTGCTCAGAAAGACTTAGAAAGTTGATAATTGTGGGCAATGTTAGAAATGTCATGAGCAACAAGAATTATGTAAAAGGATTGATGTAAATTATTGTTTCTAAGAGAAAGTGAGACAGGAATGCAAAAAGCGTTGTTTTTGTACGGCAATGAAGAAATGACTATGTTTTGCGATTTCTCCTGCTCAGAAAGACTTAGAAAGTTGATAATTGTGGGCAATGTTAGAAATGTCATGAGAAACAAGAATTATGTAAATGGATTGATGTAAATCATTGTTTCTAAGAGAAAGTGAGAGAGGAATGCAAAAAAGCGTTGTTTTTGTACGGCAATGAAGAAATGACTATGTTTTGCGATTTCTCCTATTTAGAAAGACTTAGAAAGTTGATAATTGTGGGCAATGTTAGAAATGTCATGAGAAACAAGAATTATGTAAAAGGTTTGATGTAAATCATTGTTTCTAAGAGAAAGTGAGACAGGAATGCAAAAAGCGTTGTTTTTGTACGGCAATGAAGAAATGACTATGTTTTGCGATTTCTCCTGCTCAGAAAGACTTAGAAAGTTGATAATTGTGGGCAATGTTAGAAATGTCATGAGAAACAAGAATTATGTAAAAGGATTGATGTAAATCATTGTTTCTAAGAGAAAGTGAGACAGGAATGCAAAAAAGCGTTGTTTTTGTACGGCAATAAAGAAATGACTATGTTTTGCGATTACTCCTGCTCAGAAAGACTTAGAAAGTTGATAATTGTGGGCAATGTTAGAAATGTCATGAGAAACAAGAATTATGTAAAAGGTTTGATGTAAATCATTGTTTCTAAGAGAAAGTGAGACAGGAATGCAAAAAAGCGTTGTTTTTGTACGGCAATGAAGAAATGACTATGTTTTGCGATTTCTCCTGTTTAGAAAGACTTAGAAAGTTGATAATTGTGGGCAATGTTAGAAATGTCATGAGAAACAAGAATTATGTAAAAGGTTTGATGTAAATTATTGTTTCTAAGAGAAAGTGAGACAGGAATGAAAAAAAGCGTTGTTTTTGTACGGCAATGAAGAAATGACTATGTTTTGCGATTTCTCCTGTTTAGAAAGACTTAGAAAGTTGATAATTGTGGGTAATGTTAGAAATGTCATGAGAAACAAGAATTATGTAAAAGGTTTGATGTAAATCATTGTTTCTAAGAGAAAGTGAGACAGGAATGCAAAAAGCGTTGTTTTTGTACGGCAATGAAGAAATGACTATGTTTTGCGATTTCTCCTGCTCAGAAAGACTTAGAAAGTTGATAATTGTGGGCAATGTTAGAAATGTCATGAGAAACAAGAATTATGTAAAAGGATTGATGTAAATCATTGTTTCTAAGAGAAAGTGAGACAGGAATGCAAAAAAGCGTTGTTTTTGTACGGCAATAAAGAAATGACTATGTTTTGCGATTTCTCCTGCTCAGAAAGACTTAGAAAGTTGATAATTGTGGGCAATGTTAGAAATGTCATGAGAAACAAGAATTATGTAAAAGGATTGATGAAAATTATTGTTTCTAAGAGAAAGTGAGACAGGAATGCAAAAAAGCGTTTTTTTTTTTACGGCAATGAAGAAATGACTATGTTTTGCGATTTCTCCTGTTTAGAAAGACTTAGAAAGTTGATAATTGTGGGCAATGTTAGAAATGTCATGAGAAACAAGAATTATGTAAAAGGATTGATGTAAATCATTGTTTCTAAGAGAAAGTGAGACAGGAATGCAAAAAAGCGTTGTTTTTGTACGGCAATGAAGAAATGACTATGTTTTGCAATTTCTCCTGCTCAGAAAGACTTAGAAAGTTGATAATTGTGGGCAATGTTAGAAATGTCATGAGAAACAAGAATTATGTAAAAGGATTGATGTAAATCATTGTTTCTAAGAGAAAGTGAGACAGGAATGCAAAAAAGCGTTGTTTTTGTACGGCAATAAAGAAATGACTATGTTTTGCGATTTCTCCTGCTCAGAAAGACTTAGAAAGTTGATATTTGTGGGCAATGTTAGAAATGTCATGAGAAACAAGAATTATGTAAAAGGTTTGATGTAAATCATTGTTTCTAAGAGAAAGTGAGACAGGAATGCAAAAAAGCGTTGTTTTTGTACGGCAATGAAGAAATGACTATGTTTTGCGATTTCTCCTGTTTAGAAAGACTTAGAAAGTTGATAATTGTGGGCAATGTTAGAAATGTCATGAGAAACAAGAATTATGTAAAAGGTTTGATGTAAATCATTGTTTCTAAGAGAAAGTGAGACAGGAATGAAAAAAAGCGTTGTTTTTGTACGGCAATGAAGAAATGACTATGTTTTGCGATTTCTCCTGTTTAGAAAGACTTAGAAAGTTGATAATTGTGGGTAATGTTAGAAATGTCATGAGAAACAAGAATTATGTAAAAGGTTTGATGTAAATCATTGTTTCTAAGAGAAAGTGAGACAGGAATGCAAAAAGCGTTGTTTTTGTACGGCAATGAAGAAATGACTATGTTTTGCGATTTCTCCTGCTCAGAAAGACTTAGAAAGTTGATAATTGTGGGCAATGTTAGAAATGTCATGAGCAACAAGAATTATGTAAAAGGATTGATGTAAATTATTGTTTCTAAGAGAAAGTGAGACAGGAATGCAAAAAGCGTTGTTTTTGTACGGCAATGAAGAAATGACTATGTTTTGCGATTTCTCCTGCTCAGAAAGACTTAGAAAGTTGATAATTGTGGGCAATGTTAGAAATGTCATGAGAAACAAGAATTATGTAAAAGGATTGATGTAAATCATTGTTTCTAAGAGAAAGTGAGAGAGGAATGCAAAAAAGCGTTGTTTTTGTACGGCAATGAAGAAATGACTATGTTTTGCGATTTCTCCTGTTTAGAAAGACTTAGAAAGTTGATAATTGTGGGCAATGTTAGAAATGTCATGAGAAACAAGAATTATGTAAAAGGTTTGATGTAAATCATTGTTTCTAAGAGAAAGTGAGACAGGAATGCAAAAAGCGTTGTTTTTGTACGGCAATGAAGAAATGACTATGTTTTGCGATTTCTCCTGCTCAGAAAGACTTAGAAAGTTGATAATTGTGGGCAATGTTAGAAATGTCATGAGAAACAAGAATTATGTAAAAGGATTGATGTAAATCATTGTTTCTAAGAGAAAGTGAGACAGGAATGCAAAAAAGCGTTGTTTTTGTACGGCAATAAAGAAATGACTATGTTTTGCGATTACTCCTGCTCAGAAAGACTTAGAAAGTTGATAATTGTGGGCAATGTTAGAAATGTCATGAGAAACAAGAATTATGTAAAAGGTTTGATGTAAATCATTGTTTCTAAGAGAAAGTGAGACAGGAATGCAAAAAAGCGTTGTTTTTGTACGGCAATGAAGAAATGACTATGTTTTGCGATTTCTCCTGTTTAGAAAGACTTAGAAAGTTGATAATTGTGGGCAATGTTAGAAATGTCATGAGAAACAAGAATTATGTAAAAGGTTTGATGTAAATTATTGTTTCTAAGAGAAAGTGAGACAGGAATGAAAAAAAGCGTTGTTTTTGTACGGCAATGAAGAAATGACTATGTTTTGCGATTTCTCCTGTTTAGAAAGACTTAGAAAGTTGATAATTGTGGGTAATGTTAGAAATGTCATGAGAAACAAGAATTATGTAAAAGGTTTGATGTAAATCATTGTTTCTAAGAGAAAGTGAGACAGGAATGCAAAAAGCGTTGTTTTTGTACGGCAATGAAGAAATGACTATGTTTTGCGATTTCTCCTGCTCAGAAAGACTTAGAAAGTTGATAATTGTGGGCAATGTTAGAAATGTCATGAGAAACAAGAATTATGTAAAAGGATTGATGTAAATCATTGTTTCTAAGAGAAAGTGAGACAGGAATGCAAAAAAGCGTTGTTTTTGTACGGCAATAAAGAAATGACTATGTTTTGCGATTTCTCCTGCTCAGAAAGACTTAGAAAGTTGATAATTGTGGGCAATGTTAGAAATGTCATGAGAAACAAGAATTATGTAAAAGGATTGATGAAAATTATTGTTTCTAAGAGAAAGTGAGACAGGAATGCAAAAAAGCGTTGTTTTTTTACGGCAATGAAGAAATGACTATGTTTTGCGATTTCTCCTGTTTAGAAAGACTTAGAAAGTTGATAATTGTGGGCAATGTTAGAAATGTCATGAGAAACAAGAATTATGTAAAAGGATTGATGTAAATCATTGTTTCTAAGAGAAAGTGAGACAGGAATGCAAAAAAGCGTTGTTTTTGTACGGCAATGAAGAAATGACTATGTTTTGCAATTTCTCCTGCTCAGAAAGACTTAGAAAGTTGATAATTGTGGGCAATGTTAGAAATGTCATGAGAAACAAGAATTATGTAAAAGGATTGATGTAAATCATTGTTTCTAAGAGAAAGTGAGACAGGAATGCAAAAAAGCGTTGTTTTTGTACGGCAATGAAGAAATGACTATGTTTTGCGATTTCTCCTGTTTAGAAAGACTTAGAAAGTTGATAATTGTGGGCAATGTTAGAAATGTCATGAGAAACAAGAATTATGTAAAAGGTTTGATGTAAATCATTGTTTCTAAGAGAAAGTGAGACAGGAATGCAAAAAAGCGTTGTTTTTGTACGGCAATAAAGAAATGACTATGTTTTGCGATTTCTCCTGTTTAGAAAGACTTAGAAAGGTGATAATTGTGGGCAATGTTAGAAATGTCATGAGAAACAAGAATTATGTAAAAGGATTGATGTAAGTCATTGTTTCTAAGAGAAAGTGAGACAGGAATGCAAAAAGCGTTGTTTTTGTACGGCAATGAAGAAATGACTATGTTTTGCGATTTCTCCTGCTCAGAAAGACTTAGAAAGTTGAGGATTGATGTAAATCATTGTTTCTAAGAGAAAGTGAGACAGGAATGCAAAAAAGTGTTGTTTTTGTACGGCAATGAAGAAATGACTATGTTTTGCGATTTCTCCTGTTTAGAAAGACTTAGAAAGTTGATAATTGTGGGCAATGTTAGAAATGTCATGAGAAACAAGAATTATGTAAAAGGTTTGATGTAAATCATTGTTTCTAAGAGAAAGTGAGACAGGAATGCAAAAAAGCGTTGTTTTTGTACGGGAATGAAGAAATGACTATGTTTTGCGATTTCTCCTGCTCAGAAAGACTTAGAAAGTTGATAATTGTGGGCAATGTTAGAAATGTCATGAGAAACAAGAATTATGTAAAAGGATTGATGTAAATCATTGTTTCTAAGAGAAAGTGAGACAGGAATGCAAAAAAGCGTTGTTTTTGTACGGCAATGAAGAAATGACTATGTTTTGCGATTTCTCCTGTTTAGAAAGACTTAGAAAGTTGATAATTGTGGGCAATGTTAGAAATGTCATGAGAAACAAGAATTATGTAAAAGGTTTGATGTAAATCATTGTTTCTAAGAGAAAGTGAGACAGGAATGAAAAAAAGCGTTGTTTTTTTTACGGCAATGAAGAAATGACTATGTTTTGCGATTTCTCCTGCTCAGAAAGACTTAGAAAGTTGATAATTGTGGGAAATGTTAGAAATACCATGAGAAACAAGAATTATGTAAAAGAATTGATGTAAGTCATTGTTTCCAAGAAAAAGGGAGACCGGAGTGTAAAAAAGCGTTGTTTTTGGACGGCAATGAAGAAATGACTGTTTTGCGATTTCTCTTGCTCAGAAAGACTTAGAAAGTTGATAATTGTGGGCAATGTTAGAAATGTCATGAGAAACAAGAATTATGTAAAAGGATTGATGTAAATCATTGTTTCTAAGAGAAAGTGAGACAGGAATGCAAAAAAGCGTTGTTTTTGTACGGCAATGAAGAAATGACTATGTTTTGCGATTTCTCCTGTTTAGAAAGACTTAGAAAGTTGATAATTGTGGGCAATGTTAGAAATGTCATGAGAAACAAGAATTATGTAAAAGGTTTGATGTAAATCATTGTTTCTAAGAGAAAGTGAGACAGGAATGAAAAAAAGCGTTGTTTTTTTACGGCAATGAAGAAATGACTATGTTTTGCGATTTCTCCTGTTTAGAAAGACTTAGAAAGTTGATAATTGTGGGCAATGTTAGAAATGTCATGAGAAACAAGAATTATGTAAAAGGTTTGATGTAAATCATTGTTTCTAAGAGAAAGTGAGACAGGAATGCAAAAAGCGTTGTTTTTGTACGGCAATGAAGAAATGACTATGTTTTGCGATTTCTCCTGCTCAGAAAGACTTAGAAAGTTGATAATTGTGGGCAATGTTAGAAATGTCATGAGAAACAAGAATTATGTAAAAGGTTTGATGTAAATCATTGTTTCTAAGAGAAAGTGAGACAGGAATGCAAAAAAGCGTTGTTTTTGTACGGCAATGAAGAAATGACTATGTTTTGCGATTTCTCCTGTTTAGAAAGACTTAGAAAGTTGATAATTGTGGGCAATGTTAGAAATGTCATGAGAAACAAGAATTATGTAAAAGGTTTGATGTAAATTATTGTTTCTAAGAGAAAGTGAGACAGGAATGAAAAAAAGCGTTGTTTTTGTACGGCAATGAAGAAATGACTATGTTTTGCGATTTCTCCTGTTTAGAAAGACTTAGAAAGTTGATAATTGTGGGTAATGTTAGAAATGTCATGAGAAACAAGAATTATGTAAAAGGTTTGATGTAAATCATTGTTTCTAAGAGAAAGTGAGACAGGAATGCAAAAAGCGTTGTTTTTGTACGGCAATGAAGAAATGACTATGTTTTGCGATTTCTCCTGCTCAGAAAGACTTAGAAAGTTGATAATTGTGGGCAATGTTAGAAATGTCATGAGAAACAAGAATTATGTAAAAGGATTGATGTAAATCATTGTTTCTAAGAGAAAGTGAGACAGGAATGCAAAAAAGCGTTGTTTTTGTACGGCAATAAAGAAATGACTATGTTTTGCGATTTCTCCTGCTCAGAAAGACTTAGAAAGTTGATAATTGTGGGCAATGTTAGAAATGTCATGAGAAACAAGAATTATGTAAAAGGATTGATGAAAATTATTGTTTCTAAGAGAAAGTGAGACAGGAATGCAAAAAAGCGTTGTTTTTTTACGGCAATGAAGAAATGACTATGTTTTGCGATTTCTCCTGTTTAGAAAGACTTAGAAAGTTGATAATTGTGGGCAATGTTAGAAATGTCATGAGAAACAAGAATTATGTAAAAGGATTGATGTAAATCATTGTTTCTAAGAGAAAGTGAGACAGGAATGCAAAAAAGCGTTGTTTTTGTACGGCAATGAAGAAATGACTATGTTTTGCAATTTCTCCTGCTCAGAAAGACTTAGAAAGTTGATAATTGTGGGCAATGTTAGAAATGTAATGAGAAACAAGAATTATGTAAAAGGATTGATTTAAATCATTGTTTCTAAGAGAAAGTGAGACAGGAATGCAAAAAAGCGTTGTTTTTGTACGGCAATGAAGAAATGACTATGTTTTGCGATTTCTCCTGTTTAGAAAGACTTAGAAAGTTGATAATTGTGGGCAATGTTAGAAATGTCATGAGAAACAAGAATTATGTAAAAGGTTTGATGTAAATCATTGTTTCTAAGAGAAAGTGAGACAGGAATGCAAAAAAGCGTTGTTTTTGTACGGCAATAAAGAAATGACTATGTTTTGCGATTTCTCCTGTTTAGAAAGACTTAGAAAGGTGATAATTGTGGGCAATGTTAGAAATGTCATGAGAAACAAGAATTATGTAAAAGGATTGATGTAAGTCATTGTTTCTAAGAGAAAGTGAGACAGGAATGCAAAAAGCGTTGTTTTTGTACGGCAATGAAGAAATGATTATGTTTTGCGATTTCTCCTGCTCAGAAAGACTTAGAAAGTTGAGGATTGATGTAAATCATTGTTTCTAAGAGAAAGTGAGACAGGAATGCAAAAAAGTGTTGTTTTTGTACGGCAATGAAGAAATGACTATGTTTTGCGATTTCTCCTGTTTAGAAAGACTTAGAAAGTTGATAATTGTGGGCAATGTTAGAAATGTCATGAGAAACAAGAATTATGTAAAAGGTTTGATGTAAATCATTGTTTCTAAGAGAAAGTGAGACAGGAATGCAAAAAAGCGTTGTTTTTGTACGGGAATGAAGAAATGACTATGTTTTGCGATTTCTCCTGCTCAGAAAGACTTAGAAAGTTGATAATTGTGGGCAATGTTAGAAATGTCATGAGAAACAAGAATTATGTAAAAGGATTGATGTAAATCATTGTTTCTAAGAGAAAGTGAGACAGGAATGCAAAAAAGCGTTGTTTTTGTACGGCAATGAAGAAATGACTATGTTTTGCGATTTCTCCTGTTTAGAAAGACTTAGAAAGTTGATAATTGTGGGCAATGTTAGAAATGTCATGAGAAACAAGAATTATGTAAAAGGTTTGATGTAAATCATTGTTTCTAAGAGAAAGTGAGACAGGAATGAAAAAAAGCGTTGTTTTTTTACGGCAATGAAGAAATGACTATGTTTTGCGATTTCTCCTGTTTAGAAAGACTTAGAAAGTTGATAATTGTGGGCAATGTTAGAAATGTCATGAGAAACAAGAATTATGTAAAAGGTTTGATGTAAATCATTGTTTGTAAGAGAAAGTGAGACAGGAATGCAAAAAGCGTTGTTTTTGTACGGCAATGAAGAAATGACTATGTTTTGCGATTTCTCCTGCTCAGAAAGACTTAGAAAGTTGATAATTGTGGGCAATGTTAGAAATGTCATGAGAAACAAGAATTATGTAAAAGGATTGATGTAAATCATTGTTTCTAAGAGAAAGTGAGACAGGAATGCAAAAAAGCGTTGTTTTTGTACGGCAATGAAGAAATGACTATGTTTTGCGATTTCACCTGTTTAGAAAGACTTAGAAAGTTGATAATTGTGGGCAATGTTAGAAATGTCATGAGCAACAAGAATTATGTAAAAGGATTGATGTAAATTATTGTTTCTAAGAGAAAGTGAGACAGGAATGCAAAAAGCGTTGTTTTTGTACGGCAATGAAGAAATGACTATGTTTTGCGATTTCTCCTGCTCAGAAAGACTTAGAAAGTTGATAATTGTGGGCAATGTTAGAAATGTCATGAGCAACAAGAATTATGTAAAAGGATTGATGTAAATTATTGTTTCTAAGAGAAAGTGAGACAGGAATGCAAAAAGCGTTGTTTTTGTACGGCAATGAAGAAATGACTATGTTTTGCGATTTCTCCTGCTCAGAAAGACTTAGAAAGTTGATAATTGTGGGCAATGTTAGAAATGTCATGAGAAACAAGAATTATGTAAAAGGATTGATGTAAATCATTGTTTCTAAGAGAAAGTGAGACAGGAATGCAAAAAAGCGTTGTTTTTGTACGGCAATGAAGAAATGACTATGTTTTGCGATTTCTCCTGTTTAGAAAGACTTAGAAAGTTGATAATTGTGGGCAATGTTAGAAATGTCATGAGAAACAAGAATTATGTAAAAGGTTTGATGTAAATCATTGTTTCTAAGAGAAAGTGAGACAGGAATGCAAAAAGCGTTGTTTTTGTACGGCAATGAAGAAATGACTATGTTTTGCGATTTCTCCTGCTCAGAAAGACTTAGAAAGTTGATAATTGTGGGCAATGTTAGAAATGTCATGAGAAACAAGAATTATGTAAAAGGATTGATGTAAATCATTGTTTCTAAGAGAAAGTGAGACAGGAATGCAAAAAAGCGTTGTTTTTGTACGGCAATAAAGAAATGACTATGTTTTGCGATTACTCCTGCTCAGAAAGACTTAGAAAGTTGATAATTGTGGGCAATGTTAGAAATGTCATGAGAAACAAGAATTATGTAAAAGGATTGATGTAAATCATTGTTTCTAAGAGAAAGTGAGACAGGAATGCAAAAAAGCGTTGTTTTTGTACGGCAATAAAGAAATGACTATGTTTTGCGATTTCTCCTGTTTAGAAAGACTTAGAAAGGTGATAATTGTGGGCAATGTTAGAAATGTCATGAGAAACAAGAATTATGTAAAAGGATTGATGTAAGTCATTGTTTCTAAGAGAAAGTGAGACAGGAATGCAAAAAGCGTTGTTTTTGTACGGCAATGAAGAAATGACTATGTTTTGCGATTTCTCCTGTTTAGAAAGACTTAGAAAGTTGATAATTGTGGGCAATGTTAGAAATGTCATGAGAAACAAGAATTATGTAAAAGGTTTGATGTAAATCATTGTTTCTAAGAGAAAGTGAGACAGGAATGCAAAAAAGTGTTGTTTTTGTACGGCAATGAAGAAATGACTATGTTTTGCGATTTCTCCTGTTTAGAAAGACTTAGAAAGTTGATAATTGTGGGCAATGTTAGAAATGTCATGAGAAACAAGAATTATGTAAAAGGTTTGATGTAAATCATTGTTTCTAAGAGAAAGTGAGACAGGAATGCAAAAAAGCGTTGTTTTTGTACGGGAATGAAGAAATGACTATGTTTTGCGATTTCTCCTGCTCAGAAAGACTTAGAAAGTTGATAATTGTGGGCAATGTTAGAAATGTCATGAGAAACAAGAATTATGTAAAAGGATTGATGTAAATCATTGTTTCTAAGAGAAAGTGAGACAGGAATGCAAAAAAGCGTTGTTTTTGTACGGCAATGAAGAAATGACTATGTTTTGCGATTTCTCCTGTTTAGAAAGACTTAGAAAGTTGATAATTGTGGGCAATGTTAGAAATGTCATGAGAAACAAGAATTATGTAAAAGGTTTGATGTAAATCATTGTTTCTAAGAGAAAGTGAGACAGGAATGAAAAAAAGCGTTGTTTTTTTACGGCAATGAAGAAATGACTATGTTTTGCGATTTCTCCTGCTCAGAAAGACTTAGAAAGTTGAGGATTGATGTAAATCATTGTTTCTAAGAGAAAGTGAGACAGGAATGCAAAAAAGTGTTGTTTTTGTACGGCAATGAAGAAATGACTATGTTTTGCGATTTCTCCTGTTTAGAAAGACTTAGAAAGTTGATAATTGTGGGCAATGTTAGAAATGTCATGAGAAACAAGAATTATGTAAAAGGTTTGATGTAAATCATTGTTTCTAAGAGAAAGTGAGACAGGAATGCAAAAAAGCGTTGTTTTTGTACGGGAATGAAGAAATGACTATGTTTTGCGATTTCTCCTGCTCAGAAAGACTTAGAAAGTTGATAATTGTGGGCAATGTTAGAAATGTCATGAGAAACAAGAATTATGTAAAAGGATTGATGTAAATCATTGTTTCTAAGAGAAAGTGAGACAGGAATGCAAAAAAGCGTTGTTTTTGTACGGCAATGAAGAAATGACTATGTTTTGCGATTTCTCCTGTTTAGAAAGACTTAGAAAGTTGATAATTGTGGGCAATGTTAGAAATGTCATGAGAAACAAGAATTATGTAAAAGGTTTGATGTAAATCATTGTTTCTAAGAGAAAGTGAGACAGGAATGAAAAAAAGCGTTGTTTTTTTACGGCAATGAAGAAATGACTATGTTTTGCGATTTCTCCTGTTTAGAAAGACTTAGAAAGTTGATAATTGTGGGCAATGTTAGAAATGTCATGAGAAACAAGAATTATGTAAAAGGTTTGATGTAAATCATTGTTTCTAAGAGAAAGTGAGACAGGAATGCAAAAAGCGTTGTTTTTGTACGGCAATGAAGAAATGACTATGTTTTGCGATTTCTCCTGCTCAGAAAGACTTAGAAAGTTGATAATTGTGGGCAATGTTAGAAATGTCATGAGAAACAAGAATTATGTAAAAGGTTTGATGTAAATCATTGTTTCTAAGAGAAAGTGAGACAGGAATGCAAAAAAGCGTTGTTTTTGTACGGCAATGAAGAAATGACTATGTTTTGCGATTTCTCCTGTTTAGAAAGACTTAGAAAGTTGATAATTGTGGGCAATGTTAGAAATGTCATGAGAAACAAGAATTATGTAAAAGGTTTGATGTAAATTATTGTTTCTAAGAGAAAGTGAGACAGGAATGAAAAAAAGCGTTGTTTTTGTACGGCAATGAAGAAATGACTATGTTTTGCGATTTCTCCTGTTTAGAAAGACTTAGAAAGTTGATAATTGTGGGTAATGTTAGAAATGTCATGAGAAACAAGAATTATGTAAAAGGTTTGATGTAAATCATTGTTTCTAAGAGAAAGTGAGACAGGAATGCAAAAAGCGTTGTTTTTGTACGGCAATGAAGAAATGACTATGTTTTGCGATTTCTCCTGCTCAGAAAGACTTAGAAAGTTGATAATTGTGGGCAATGTTAGAAATGTCATGAGAAACAAGAATTATGTAAAAGGATTGATGTAAATCATTGTTTCTAAGAGAAAGTGAGACAGGAATGCAAAAAAGCGTTGTTTTTGTACGGCAATAAAGAAATGACTATGTTTTGCGATTTCTCCTGCTCAGAAAGACTTAGAAAGTTGATAATTGTGGGCAATGTTAGAAATGTCATGAGAAACAAGAATTATGTAAAAGGATTGATGAAAATTATTGTTTCTAAGAGAAAGTGAGACAGGAATGCAAAAAAGCGTTGTTTTTTTACGGCAATGAAGAAATGACTATGTTTTGCGATTTCTCCTGTTTAGAAAGACTTAGAAAGTTGATAATTGTGGGCAATGTTAGAAATGTCATGAGAAACAAGAATTATGTAAAAGGATTGATGTAAATCATTGTTTCTAAGAGAAAGTGAGACAGGAATGCAAAAAAGCGTTGTTTTTGTACGGCAATGAAGAAATGACTATGTTTTGCAATTTCTCCTGCTCAGAAAGACTTAGAAAGTTGATAATTGTGGGCAATGTTAGAAATGTCATGAGAAACAAGAATTATGTAAAAGGATTGATGTAAATCATTGTTTCTAAGAGAAAGTGAGACAGGAATGCAAAAAAGCGTTGTTTTTGTACGGCAATGAAGAAATGACTATGTTTTGCGATTTCTCCTGTTTAGAAAGACTTAGAAAGTTGATAATTGTGGGCAATGTTAGAAATGTCATGAGAAACAAGAATTATGTAAAAGGTTTGATGTAAATCATTGTTTCTAAGAGAAAGTGAGACAGGAATGCAAAAAAGCGTTGTTTTTGTACGGCAATAAAGAAATGACTATGTTTTGCGATTTCTCCTGTTTAGAAAGACTTAGAAAGGTGATAATTGTGGGCAATGTTAGAAATGTCATGAGAAACAAGAATTATGTAAAAGGATTGATGTAAGTCATTGTTTCTAAGAGAAAGTGAGACAGGAATGCAAAAAGCGTTGTTTTTGTACGGCAATGAAGAAATGACTATGTTTTGCGATTTCTCCTGCTCAGAAAGACTTAGAAAGTTGAGGATTGATGTAAATCATTGTTTCTAAGAGAAAGTGAGACAGGAATGCAAAAAAGTGTTGTTTTTGTACGGCAATGAAGAAATGACTATGTTTTGCGATTTCTCCTGTTTAGAAAGACTTAGAAAGTTGATAATTGTGGGCAATGTTAGAAATGTCATGAGAAACAAGAATTATGTAAAAGGTTTGATGTAAATCATTGTTTCTAAGAGAAAGTGAGACAGGAATGCAAAAAAGCGTTGTTTTTGTACGGGAATGAAGAAATGACTATGTTTTGCGATTTCTCCTGCTCAGAAAGACTTAGAAAGTTGATAATTGTGGGCAATGTTAGAAATGTCATGAGAAACAAGAATTATGTAAAAGGATTGATGTAAATCATTGTTTCTAAGAGAAAGTGAGACAGGAATGCAAAAAAGCGTTGTTTTTGTACGGCAATGAAGAAATGACTATGTTTTGCGATTTCTCCTGTTTAGAAAGACTTAGAAAGTTGATAATTGTGGGCAATGTTAGAAATGTCATGAGAAACAAGAATTATGTAAAAGGTTTGATGTAAATCATTGTTTCTAAGAGAAAGTGAGACAGGAATGAAAAAAAGCGTTGTTTTTTTACGGCAATGAAGAAATGACTATGTTTTGCGATTTCTCCTGTTTAGAAAGACTTAGAAAGTTGATAATTGTGGGCAATGTTAGAAATGTCATGAGAAACAAGAATTATGTAAAAGGTTTGATGTAAATCATTGTTTGTAAGAGAAAGTGAGACAGGAATGCAAAAAGCGTTGTTTTTGTACGGCAATGAAGAAATGACTATGTTTTGCGATTTCTCCTGCTCAGAAAGACTTAGAAAGTTGATAATTGTGGGCAATGTTAGAAATGTCACGAGAAACAAGAATTATGTAAAAGGATTGATGTAAATCATTGTTTCTAAGAGAAAGTGAGACAGGAATGCAAAAAAGCGTTGTTTTTGTACGGCAATGAAGAAATGACTATGTTTTGCGATTTCACCTGTTTAGAAAGACTTAGAAAGTTGATAATTGTGGGCAATGTTAGAAATGTCATGAGCAACAAGAATTATGTAAAAGGATTGATGTAAATTATTGTTTCTAAGAGAAAGTGAGACAGGAATGCAAAAAGCGTTGTTTTTGTACGGCAATGAAGAAATGACTATGTTTTGCGATTTCTCCTGCTCAGAAAGACTTAGAAAGTTGATAATTGTGGGCAATGTTAGAAATGTCATGAGAAACAAGAATTATGTAAAAGGATTGATGTAAATCATTGTTTCTAAGAGAAAGTGAGACAGGAATGCAAAAAAGCGTTGTTTTTGTACGGCAATGAAGAAATGACTATGTTTTGCGATTTCTCCTGCTCAGAAAGACTTAGAAAGTTGATAATTGTGGGCAATGTTAGAAATGTCATGAGCAACAAGAATTATGTAAATGGATTGATGTAAATTATTGTTTCTAAGAGAAAGTGAGACAGGAATGCAAAAAGCGTTGTTTTTGTACGGCAATGAAGAAATGACTATGTTTTGCGATTTCTCCTGCTCAGAAAGACTTAGAAAGTTGATAATTGTGGGCAATGTTAGAAATGTCATGAGAAACAAGAATTATGTAAAAGGATTGATGTAAATCATTGTTTCTAAGAGAAAGTGAGACAGGAATGCAAAAAAGCGTTGTTTTTGTACGGCAATGAAGAAATGACTATGTTTTGCGATTTCTCCTGTTTAGAAAGACTTAGAAAGTTGATAATTGTGGGCAATGTTAGAAATGTCATGAGAAACAAGAATTATGTAAAAGGTTTGATGTAAATCATTGTTTCTAAGAGAAAGTGAGACAGGAATGCAAAAAGCGTTGTTTTTGTACGGCAATGAAGAAATGACTATGTTTTGCGATTTCTCCTGCTCAGAAAGACTTAGAAAGTTGATAATTGTGGGCAATGTTAGAAATGTCATGAGAAACAAGAATTATGTAAAAGGATTGATGTAAATCATTGTTTCTAAGAGAAAGTGAGACAGGAATGCAAAAAAGCGTTGTTTTTGTACGGCAATAAAGAAATGACTATGTTTTGCGATTACTCCTGCTCAGAAAGACTTAGAAAGTTGATAATTGTGGGCAATGTTAGAAATGTCATGAGAAACAAGAATTATGTAAAAGGATTGATGTAAATCATTGTTTCTAAGAGAAAGTGAGACAGGAATGCAAAAAAGCGTTGTTTTTGTACGGCAATGAAGAAATGACTATGTTTTGCGATTTCTCCTGTTTAGAAAGACTTAGAAAGTTGATAATTGTGGGCAATGTTAGAAATGTCATGAGAAACAAGAATTATGTAAAAGGTTTGATGTAAATCATTGTTTCTAAGAGAAAGTGAGACAGGAATGAAAAAAAGCGTTGTTTTTTTACGGCAATGAAGAAATGACTATGTTTTGCGATTTCTCCTGTTTAGAAAGACTTAGAAAGTTGATAATTGTGGGCAATGTTAGAAATGTCATGAGAAACAAGAATTATGTAAAAGGTTTGATGTAAATCATTGTTTCTAAGAGAAAGTGAGACAGGAATGCAAAAAGCGTTGTTTTTGTACGGCAATGAAGAAATGACTATGTTTTGCGATTTCTCCTGCTCAGAAAGACTTAGAAAGTTGATAATTGTGGGCAATGTTAGAAATGTCATGAGAAACAAGAATTATGTAAAAGGTTTGATGTAAATCATTGTTTCTAAGAGAAAGTGAGACAGGAATGCAAAAAAGCGTTGTTTTTGTACGGCAATGAAGAAATGACTATGTTTTGCGATTTCTCCTGTTTAGAAAGACTTAGAAAGTTGATAATTGTGGGCAATGTTAGAAATGTCATGAGAAACAAGAATTATGTAAAAGGTTTGATGTAAATTATTGTTTCTAAGAGAAAGTGAGACAGGAATGAAAAAAAGCGTTGTTTTTGTACGGCAATGAAGAAATGACTATGTTTTGCGATTTCTCCTGTTTAGAAAGACTTAGAAAGTTGATAATTGTGGGTAATGTTAGAAATGTCATGAGAAACAAGAATTATGTAAAAGGTTTGATGTAAATCATTGTTTCTAAGAGAAAGTGAGACAGGAATGCAAAAAGCGTTGTTTTTGTACGGCAATGAAGAAATGACTATGTTTTGCGATTTCTCCTGCTCAGAAAGACTTAGAAAGTTGATAATTGTGGGCAATGTTAGAAATGTCATGAGAAACAAGAATTATGTAAAAGGATTGATGTAAATCATTGTTTCTAAGAGAAAGTGAGACAGGAATGCAAAAAAGCGTTGTTTTTGTACGGCAATAAAGAAATGACTATGTTTTGCGATTTCTCCTGCTCAGAAAGACTTAGAAAGTTGATAATTGTGGGCAATGTTAGAAATGTCATGAGAAACAAGAATTATGTAAAAGGATTGATGAAAATTATTGTTTCTAAGAGAAAGTGAGACAGGAATGCAAAAAAGCGTTGTTTTTTTACGGCAATGAAGAAATGACTATGTTTTGCGATTTCTCCTGTTTAGAAAGACTTAGAAAGTTGATAATTGTGGGCAATGTTAGAAATGTCATGAGAAACAAGAATTATGTAAAAGGATTGATGTAAATCATTGTTTCTAAGAGAAAGTGAGACAGGAATGCAAAAAAGCGTTGTTTTTGTACGGCAATGAAGAAATGACTATGTTTTGCAATTTCTCCTGCTCAGAAAGACTTAGAAAGTTGATAATTGTGGGCAATGTTAGAAATGTAATGAGAAACAAGAATTATGTAAAAGGATTGATGTAAATCATTGTTTCTAAGAGAAAGTGAGACAGGAATGCAAAAAAGCGTTGTTTTTGTACGGCAATGAAGAAATGACTATGTTTTGCGATTTCTCCTGTTTAGAAAGACTTAGAAAGTTGATAATTGTGGGCAATGTTAGAAATGTCATGAGAAACAAGAATTATGTAAAAGGTTTGATGTAAATCATTGTTTCTAAGAGAAAGTGAGACAGGAATGCAAAAAAGCGTTGTTTTTGTACGGCAATAAAGAAATGACTATGTTTTGCGATTTCTCCTGTTTAGAAAGACTTAGAAAGGTGATAATTGTGGGCAATGTTAGAAATGTCATGAGAAACAAGAATTATGTAAAAGGATTGATGTAAGTCATTGTTTCTAAGAGAAAGTGAGACAGGAATGCAAAAAGCGTTGTTTTTGTACGGCAATGAAGAAATGATTATGTTTTGCGATTTCTCCTGCTCAGAAAGACTTAGAAAGTTGAGGATTGATGTAAATCATTGTTTCTAAGAGAAAGTGAGACAGGAATGCAAAAAAGTGTTGTTTTTGTACGGCAATGAAGAAATGACTATGTTTTGCGATTTCTCCTGTTTAGAAAGACTTAGAAAGTTGATAATTGTGGGCAATGTTAGAAATGTCATGAGAAACAAGAATTATGTAAAAGGTTTGATGTAAATCATTGTTTCTAAGAGAAAGTGAGACAGGAATGCAAAAAAGCGTTGTTTTTGTACGGGAATGAAGAAATGACTATGTTTTGCGATTTCTCCTGCTCAGAAAGACTTAGAAAGTTGATAATTGTGGGCAATGTTAGAAATGTCATGAGAAACAAGAATTATGTAAAAGGATTGATGTAAATCATTGTTTCTAAGAGAAAGTGAGACAGGAATGCAAAAAAGCGTTGTTTTTGTACGGCAATGAAGAAATGACTATGTTTTGCGATTTCTCCTGTTTAGAAAGACTTAGAAAGTTGATAATTGTGGGCAATGTTAGAAATGTCATGAGAAACAAGAATTATGTAAAAGGTTTGATGTAAATCATTGTTTCTAAGAGAAAGTGAGACAGGAATGAAAAAAAGCGTTGTTTTTTTACGGCAATGAAGAAATGACTATGTTTTGCGATTTCTCCTGTTTAGAAAGACTTAGAAAGTTGATAATTGTGGGCAATGTTAGAAATGTCATGAGAAACAAGAATTATGTAAAAGGTTTGATGTAAATCATTGTTTGTAAGAGAAAGTGAGACAGGAATGCAAAAAGCGTTGTTTTTGTACGGCAATGAAGAAATGACTATGTTTTGCGATTTCTCCTGCTCAGAAAGACTTAGAAAGTTGATAATTGTGGGCAATGTTAGAAATGTCATGAGAAACAAGAATTATGTAAAAGGATTGATGTAAATCATTGTTTCTAAGAGAAAGTGAGACAGGAATGCAAAAAAGCGTTGTTTTTGTACGGCAATGAAGAAATGACTATGTTTTGCGATTTCACCTGTTTAGAAAGACTTAGAAAGTTGATAATTGTGGGCAATGTTAGAAATGTCATGAGCAACAAGAATTATGTAAAAGGATTGATGTAAATTATTGTTTCTAAGAGAAAGTGAGACAGGAATGCAAAAAGCGTTGTTTTTGTACGGCAATGAAGAAATGACTATGTTTTGCGATTTCTCCTGCTCAGAAAGACTTAGAAAGTTGATAATTGTGGGCAATGTTAGAAATGTCATGAGAAACAAGAATTATGTAAAAGGATTGATGTAAATCATTGTTTCTAAGAGAAAGTGAGACAGGAATGCAAAAAAGCGTTGTTTTTGTACGGCAATGAAGAAATGACTATGTTTTGCGATTTCTCCTGCTCAGAAAGACTTAGAAAGTTGATAATTGTGGGCAATGTTAGAAATGTCATGAGCAACAAGAATTATGTAAAAGGATTGATGTAAATTATTGTTTCTAAGAGAAAGTGAGACAGGAATGCAAAAAGCGTTGTTTTTGTACGGCAATGAAGAAATGACTATGTTTTGCGATTTCTCCTGCTCAGAAAGACTTAGAAAGTTGATAATTGTGGGCAATGTTAGAAATGTCATGAGAAACAAGAATTATGTAAAAGGATTGATGTAAATCATTGTTTCTAAGAGAAAGTGAGACAGGAATGCAAAAAAGCGTTGTTTTTGTACGGCAATGAAGAAATGACTATGTTTTGCGATTTCTCCTGTTTAGAAAGACTTAGAAAGTTGATAATTGTGGGCAATGTTAGAAATGTCATGAGAAACAAGAATTATGTAAAAGGTTTGATGTAAATCATTGTTTCTAAGAGAAAGTGAGACAGGAATGCAAAAAGCGTTGTTTTTGTACGGCAATGAAGAAATGACTATGTTTTGCGATTTCTCCTGCTCAGAAAGACTTAGAAAGTTGATAATTGTGGGCAATGTTAGAAATGTCATGAGAAACAAGAATTATGTAAAAGGATTGATGTAAATCATTGTTTCTAAGAGAAAGTGAGACAGGAATGCAAAAAAGCGTTGTTTTTGTACGGCAATAAAGAAATGACTATGTTTTGCGATTACTCCTGCTCAGAAAGACTTAGAAAGTTGATAATTGTGGGCAATGTTAGAAATGTCATGAGAAACAAGAATTATGTAAAAGGATTGATGTAAATCATTGTTTCTAAGAGAAAGTGAGACAGGAATGCAAAAAAGCGTTGTTTTTGTACGGCAATAAAGAAATGACTATGTTTTGCGATTTCTCCTGTTTAGAAAGACTTAGAAAGGTGATAATTGTGGGCAATGTTAGAAATGTCATGAGAAACAAGAATTATGTAAAAGGATTGATGTAAGTCATTGTTTCTAAGAGAAAGTGAGACAGGAATGCAAAAAGCGTTGTTTTTGTACGGCAATGAAGAAATGACTATGTTTTGCGATTTCTCCTGTTTAGAAAGACTTAGAAAGTTGATAATTGTGGGCAATGTTAGAAATGTCATGAGAAACAAGAATTATGTAAAAGGTTTGATGTAAATCATTGTTTCTAAGAGAAAGTGAGACAGGAATGCAAAAAAGTGTTGTTTTTGTACGGCAATGAAGAAATGACTATGTTTTGCGATTTCTCCTGTTTAGAAAGACTTAGAAAGTTGATAATTGTGGGCAATGTTAGAAATGTCATGAGAAACAAGAATTATGTAAAAGGTTTGATGTAAATCATTGTTTCTAAGAGAAAGTGAGACAGGAATGCAAAAAAGCGTTGTTTTTGTACGGGAATGAAGAAATGACTATGTTTTGCGATTTCTCCTGCTCAGAAAGACTTAGAAAGTTGATAATTGTGGGCAATGTTAGAAATGTCATGAGAAACAAGAATTATGTAAAAGGATTGATGTAAATCATTGTTTCTAAGAGAAAGTGAGACAGGAATGCAAAAAAGCGTTTTTTTTGTACGGCAATGAAGAAATGACTATGTTTTGCGATTTCTCCTGTTTAGAAAGACTTAGAAAGTTGATAATTGTGGGCAATGTTAGAAATGTCATGAGAAACAAGAATTATGTAAAAGGTTTGATGTAAATCATTGTTTCTAAGAGAAAGTGAGACAGGAATGAAAAAAAGCGTTGTTTTTTTACGGCAATGAAGAAATGACTATGTTTTGCGATTTCTCCTGCTCAGAAAGACTTAGAAAGTTGAGGATTGATGTAAATCATTGTTTCTAAGAGAAAGTGAGACAGGAATGCAAAAAAGTGTTGTTTTTGTACGGCAATGAAGAAATGACTATGTTTTGCGATTTCTCCTGTTTAGAAAGACTTAGAAAGTTGATAATTGTGGGCAATGTTAGAAATGTCATGAGAAACAAGAATTATGTAAAAGGTTTGATGTAAATCATTGTTTCTAAGAGAAAGTGAGACAGGAATGCAAAAAAGCGTTGTTTTTGTACGGGAATGAAGAAATGACTATGTTTTGCGATTTCTCCTGCTCAGAAAGACTTAGAAAGTTGATAATTGTGGGCAATGTTAGAAATGTCATGAGAAACAAGAATTATGTAAAAGGATTGATGTAAATCATTGTTTCTAAGAGAAAGTGAGACAGGAATGCAAAAAAGCGTTGTTTTTGTACGGCAATGAAGAAATGACTATGTTTTGCGATTTCTCCTGTTTAGAAAGACTTAGAAAGTTGATAATTGTGGGCAATGTTAGAAATGTCATGAGAAACAAGAATTATGTAAAAGGTTTGATGTAAATCATTGTTTCTAAGAGAAAGTGAGACAGGAATGAAAAAAAGCGTTGTTTTTTTACGGCAATGAAGAAATGACTATGTTTTGCGATTTCTCCTGTTTAGAAAGACTTAGAAAGTTGATAATTGTGGGCAATGTTAGAAATGTCATGAGAAACAAGAATTATGTAAAAGGTTTGATGTAAATCATTGTTTCTAAGAGAAAGTGAGACAGGAATGCAAAAAGCGTTGTTTTTGTACGGCAATGAAGAAATGACTATGTTTTGCGATTTCTCCTGCTCAGAAAGACTTAGAAAGTTGATAATTGTGGGCAATGTTAGAAATGTCATGAGAAACAAGAATTATGTAAAAGGTTTGATGTAAATCATTGTTTCTAAGAGAAAGTGAGACAGGAATGCAAAAAAGCGTTGTTTTTGTACGGCAATGAAGAAATGACTATGTTTTGCGATTTCTCCTGTTTAGAAAGACTTAGAAAGTTGATAATTGTGGGCAATGTTAGAAATGTCATGAGAAACAAGAATTATGTAAAAGGTTTGATGTAAATTATTGTTTCTAAGAGAAAGTGAGACAGGAATGAAAAAAAGCGTTGTTTTTGTACGGCAATGAAGAAATGACTATGTTTTGCGATTTCTCCTGTTTAGAAAGACTTAGAAAGTTGATAATTGTGGGTAATGTTAGAAATGTCATGAGAAACAAGAATTATGTAAAAGGTTTGATGTAAATCATTGTTTCTAAGAGAAAGTGAGACAGGAATGCAAAAAGCGTTGTTTTTGTACGGCAATGAAGAAATGACTATGTTTTGCGATTTCTCCTGCTCAGAAAGACTTAGAAAGTTGATAATTGTGGGCAATGTTAGAAATGTCATGAGAAACAAGAATTATGTAAAAGGATTGATGTAAATCATTGTTTCTAAGAGAAAGTGAGACAGGAATGCAAAAAAGCGTTGTTTTTGTACGGCAATAAAGAAATGACTATGTTTTGCGATTTCTCCTGCTCAGAAAGACTTAGAAAGTTGATAATTGTGGGCAATGTTAGAAATGTCATGAGAAACAAGAATTATGTAAAAGGATTGATGAAAATTATTGTTTCTAAGAGAAAGTGAGACAGGAATGCAAAAAAGCGTTGTTTTTTTACGGCAATGAAGAAATGACTATGTTTTGCGATTTCTCCTGTTTAGAAAGACTTAGAAAGTTGATAATTGTGGGCAATGTTAGAAATGTCATGAGAAACAAGAATTATGTAAAAGGATTGATGTAAATCATTGTTTCTAAGAGAAAGTGAGACAGGAATGCAAAAAAGCGTTGTTTTTGTACGGCAATGAAGAAATGACTATGTTTTGCAATTTCTCCTGCTCAGAAAGACTTAGAAAGTTGATAATTGTGGGCAATGTTAGAAATGTCATGAGAAACAAGAATTATGTAAAAGGATTGATGTAAATCATTGTTTCTAAGAGAAAGTGAGACAGGAATGCAAAAAAGCGTTGTTTTTGTACGGCAATGAAGAAATGACTATGTTTTGCGATTTCTCCTGTTTAGAAAGACTTAGAAAGTTGATAATTGTGGGCAATGTTAGAAATGTCATGAGAAACAAGAATTATGTAAAAGGTTTGATGTAAATCATTGTTTCTAAGAGAAAGTGAGACAGGAATGCAAAAAAGCGTTGTTTTTGTACGGCAATAAAGAAATGACTATGTTTTGCGATTTCTCCTGTTTAGAAAGACTTAGAAAGGTGATAATTGTGGGCAATGTTAGAAATGTCATGAGAAACAAGAATTATGTAAAAGGATTGATGTAAGTCATTGTTTCTAAGAGAAAGTGAGACAGGAATGCAAAAAGCGTTGTTTTTGTACGGCAATGAAGAAATGACTATGTTTTGCGATTTCTCCTGCTCAGAAAGACTTAGAAAGTTGAGGATTGATGTAAATCATTGTTTCTAAGAGAAAGTGAGACAGGAATGCAAAAAAGTGTTGTTTTTGTACGGCAATGAAGAAATGACTATGTTTTGCGATTTCTCCTGTTTAGAAAGACTTAGAAAGTTGATAATTGTGGGCAATGTTAGAAATGTCATGAGAAACAAGAATTATGTAAAAGGTTTGATGTAAATCATTGTTTCTAAGAGAAAGTGAGACAGGAATGCAAAAAAGCGTTGTTTTTGTACGGGAATGAAGAAATGACTATGTTTTGCGATTTCTCCTGCTCAGAAAGACTTAGAAAGTTGATAATTGTGGGCAATGTTAGAAATGTCATGAGAAACAAGAATTATGTAAAAGGATTGATGTAAATCATTGTTTCTAAGAGAAAGTGAGACAGGAATGCAAAAAAGCGTTGTTTTTGTACGGCAATGAAGAAATGACTATGTTTTGCGATTTCTCCTGTTTAGAAAGACTTAGAAAGTTGATAATTGTGGGCAATGTTAGAAATGTCATGAGAAACAAGAATTATGTAAAAGGTTTGATGTAAATCATTGTTTCTAAGAGAAAGTGAGACAGGAATGAAAAAAAGCGTTGTTTTTTTACGGCAATGAAGAAATGACTATGTTTTGCGATTTCTCCTGTTTAGAAAGACTTAGAAAGTTGATAATTGTGGGCAATGTTAGAAATGTCATGAGAAACAAGAATTATGTAAAAGGTTTGATGTAAATCATTGTTTGTAAGAGAAAGTGAGACAGGAATGCAAAAAGCGTTGTTTTTGTACGGCAATGAAGAAATGACTATGTTTTGCGATTTCTCCTGCTCAGAAAGACTTAGAAAGTTGATAATTGTGGGCAATGTTAGAAATGTCACGAGAAACAAGAATTATGTAAAAGGATTGATGTAAATCATTGTTTCTAAGAGAAAGTGAGACAGGAATGCAAAAAAGCGTTGTTTTTGTACGGCAATGAAGAAATGACTATGTTTTGCGATTTCACCTGTTTAGAAAGACTTAGAAAGTTGATAATTGTGGGCAATGTTAGAAATGTCATGAGCAACAAGAATTATGTAAAAGGATTGATGTAAATTATTGTTTCTAAGAGAAAGTGAGACAGGAATGCAAAAAGCGTTGTTTTTGTACGGCAATGAAGAAATGACTATGTTTTGCGATTTCTCCTGCTCAGAAAGACTTAGAAAGTTGATAATTGTGGGCAATGTTAGAAATGTCATGAGAAACAAGAATTATGTAAAAGGATTGATGTAAATCATTGTTTCTAAGAGAAAGTGAGACAGGAATGCAAAAAAGCGTTGTTTTTGTACGGCAATGAAGAAATGACTATGTTTTGCGATTTCTCCTGCTCAGAAAGACTTAGAAAGTTGATAATTGTGGGCAATGTTAGAAATGTCATGAGCAACAAGAATTATGTAAATGGATTGATGTAAATTATTGTTTCTAAGAGAAAGTGAGACAGGAATGCAAAAAGCGTTGTTTTTGTACGGCAATGAAGAAATGACTATGTTTTGCGATTTCTCCTGCTCAGAAAGACTTAGAAAGTTGATAATTGTGGGCAATGTTAGAAATGTCATGAGAAACAAGAATTATGTAAAAGGATTGATGTAAATCATTGTTTCTAAGAGAAAGTGAGACAGGAATGCAAAAAAGCGTTGTTTTTGTACGGCAATGAAGAAATGACTATGTTTTGCGATTTCTCCTGTTTAGAAAGACTTAGAAAGTTGATAATTGTGGGCAATGTTAGAAATGTCATGAGAAACAAGAATTATGTAAAAGGTTTGATGTAAATCATTGTTTCTAAGAGAAAGTGAGACAGGAATGCAAAAAGCGTTGTTTTTGTACGGCAATGAAGAAATGACTATGTTTTGCGATTTCTCCTGCTCAGAAAGACTTAGAAAGTTGATAATTGTGGGCAATGTTAGAAATGTCATGAGAAACAAGAATTATGTAAAAGGATTGATGTAAATCATTGTTTCTAAGAGAAAGTGAGACAGGAATGCAAAAAAGCGTTGTTTTTGTACGGCAATAAAGAAATGACTATGTTTTGCGATTACTCCTGCTCAGAAAGACTTAGAAAGTTGATAATTGTGGGCAATGTTAGAAATGTCATGAGAAACAAGAATTATGTAAAAGGATTGATGTAAATCATTGTTTCTAAGAGAAAGTGAGACAGGAATGCAAAAAAGCGTTGTTTTTGTACGGCAATGAAGAAATGACTATGTTTTGCGATTTCTCCTGCTCAGAAAGACTTAGAAAGTTGATAATTGTGGGCAATGTTAGAAATGTCATGAGCAACAAGAATTATGTAAAAGGATTGATGTAAATCATTGTTTCTAAGAGAAAGTGAGACAGGAATGCAAAAAGCGTTGTTTTTGTACGGCAATGAAGAAATGACTATGTTTTGCGATTTCTCCTGCTCAGAAAGACTTAGAAAGTTGATAATTGTGGGCAATGTTAGAAATGTCATGAGAAACAAGAATTATGTAAAAGGATTGATGTAAATCATTGTTTCTAAGAGAAAGTGAGACAGGAATGCAAAAAAGCGTTGTTTTTGTACGGCAATGAAGAAATGACTATGTTTTGCGATTTCTGCTGCTCAGAAAGACTTAGAAAGTTGATAATTGTGGGCAATGTTAGAAATGTCATGAGAAACAAAAATTATGTAAAAGGATTGATGTAAATCATTGTTTCTAAGAGAAAGTGAGACAGGAATGCAAAAAAGCGTTGTTTTTGTACGGCAATGAAGAAATGACTATGTTTTGCGATTTCTCCTGTTTAGAAAGACTTAGAAAGTTGATAATTGTGGGCAATGTTAGAAATGTCATGAGAAACAAGAATTATGTAAAAGGTTTGATGTAAATCATTGTTTCTAAGAGAAAGTGAGACAGGAATGCAAAAAGCGTTGTTTTTGTACGGCAATGAAGAAATGACTATGTTTTGCGATTTCTCCTGCTCAGAAAGACTTAGAATGTTGATAATTGTGGGCAATGTTAGAAATGTCATGAGAAACAAGAATTATGTAAAAGGATTGATGTAAATCATTGTTTCTAAGAGAAAGTGAGACAGGAATGCAAAAAAGCGTTGTTTTTGTACGGCAATAAAGAAATGACTATGTTTTGCGATTACTCCTGCTCAGAAAGACTTAGAAAGTTGATAATTGTGGGCAATGTTAGAAATGTCATGAGAAACAAGAATTATGTAAAAGGATTGATGTAAATCATTGTTTCTAAGAGAAAGTGAGACAGGAATGCAAAAAAGCGTTGTTTTTGTACGGCAATGAAGAAATGACTATGTTTTGCGATTTCTCCTCCTCAGAAAGACTTAGAAAGTTGATATTTGTGGGCAATGTTAGAAATGTCATGAGAAACAAGAATTATGTAAAAGGTTTGATGTAAATCATTGTTTCTAAGAGAAAGTGAGACAGGAATGCAAAAAAGCGTTGTTTTTGTACGGCAATGAAGAAATGACTATGTTTTGCGATTTCTCCTGTTTAGAAAGACTTAGAAAGTTGATAATTGTGGGCAATGTTAGAAATGTCATGAGAAACAAGAATTATGTAAAAGGTTTGATGTAAATCATTGTTTCTAAGAGAAAGTGAGACAGGAATGCAAAAAAGCGTTGTTTTTGTACGGCAATGAAGAAATGACTATGTTTTGCGATTTCTCCTGTTTAGAAAGACTTAGAAAGTTGATAATTGTGGGCAATGTTAGAAATGTCATGAGAAACAAGAATTATGTAAAAGGTTTGATGTAAATCATTGTTTCTAAGAGAAAGTGAGACAGGAATGCAAAAAGCATTGTTTTTGTACGGCAATGAAGAAATGACTATGTTTTGCGATTTCTCCTGCTCAGAAAGACTTAGAATGTTGATAATTGTGGGCAATGTTAGAAATGTCATGAGAAACAAGAATTATGTAAAAGGATTGATGTAAATCATTGTTTCTAAGAGAAAGTGAGACAGGAATGCAAAAAAGCGTTGTTTTTGTACGGCAATAAAGAAATGACTATGTTTTGCGATTACTCCTGCTCAGAAAGACTTAGAAAGTTGATAATTGTGGGCAATGTTAGAAATGTCATGAGAAACAAGAATTATGTAAAAGGATTGATGTAAATCATTGTTTCTAAGAGAAAGTGAGACAGGAATGCAAAAAAGCGTTGTTTTTGTACGGCAATGAAGAAATGACTATGTTTTGCGATTTCTCCTGCTCAGAAAGACTTAGAAAGTTGATATTTGTGGGCAATGTTAGAAATGTCATGAGAAACAAGAATTATGTAAAAGGTTTGATGTAAATCATTGTTTCTAAGAGAAAGTGAGACAGGAATGCAAAAAAGCGTTGTTTTTGTACGGCAATGAAGAAATGACTATGTTTTGCGATTTCTCCTGTTTAGAAAGACTTAGAAAGTTGATAATTGTGGGCAATGTTAGAAATGTCATGAGAAACAAGAATTATGA
>NW_027447359.1:0-94797 GCF_038048845.1 Mixophyes fleayi | reverse complement strand
TGAATCATGAATTGAATCATGAATCATGAATCATGAATTAAATCATGACTCATGAATCATGAATAGAATAATGAATTATGAATTGAAACATGAATCATGAATTGAATCATGAATCATGAATCGAATCATGAATAATGAATCATGAATCATGAATTGAATCATGAATCATAATTCAAATCATGAAACATGAATCGAAACATAAATCATGAATTGAGTCATGAATCATGAATTGAATCATGAATCATGAATCATGAATCAAATCATGAATCATGAATTGAATCATGAATCATGAATCGAATCATGAATCATGAATTGAATCATGAATCATGAATTGAATCATGAATTGAATCATAAATCATGAATCATGAATTGAATCATGAATCATGAATCGAATCATGAATCATGAATTGAATCATGAATCATGAATTGAATCCTGAATCATGAATCATAATTTGAATCATGAATCATGAATCGAATCATGAATTAAATAATGAATCATGAATCATGAATTGAATCATGAATCATGAATCGAATCATGCATCATGAATCGAATCATGAATCATGAATTGAATCATGAATCTTGAATCATGAATTATTAATTGAATCATGAATCATGAATCGAATCATGAATCATGAATTAAATAATGAATCATGAATCATGAATTGAATCATGAATCATGAATCGAATCATGAATCATGAATCATGAATTGAATCATAAATTGAATCATTAATCATAAATCATGAATTGAATCATGAATCATGAATCGAATCATGAATCATGAATTGAATCATGAATCATGAATCGAATCATGAATCATGAATTGAATCATGAATCATGAATTGAATCATGAATCATGAATCATGAATCATGAATCGAATCATGAATTATGAATCATGAATCATGAATCGAATCATGAATCATGAATTGAATCATGAATCATGAATCATGAATCATGAATCGACTCATGAATCATGAATCATGAATCATGAATCGACTCATGAATCATGAATTGAATCATGAATCATGAATTGAATCATGAATCATGAATGATGAATCATGAATTGAATCATGAATCATGAATGATGAATCATGAATTGAATCATGAATTATGAATCATGAATTGAATCATGAATCATGAATTAAATCATGAATCATGAATCATGAATCATGAATCGAATCATGAATTATGAATCATGAATCATGAATCGAATCATGAATCTTGAAACGAATCATGAATCATGAATTGAATCATGAATCATGAATCATGAATCGACTCATGAATCATGAATTGAATCATGAATCATGAATTGAATCATGAATCATGAATGATGAATCATGAATTGAATCATGAATCATGAATCATGAATTGAATCATGAATCATGAATCGAATCATGAATCATGAATTAAATAATAAATCATGAATCATGAATTGAATCATGAATCATGAATCATGAATTGAATCATGAATCATATAAAAAGAATCATGAATCATGAATTGAATCATGAATCATGAATCATGATTTATGAATTGAATCATGAATCATGAATCAAATCATGAATCATGAATTGAATCATGAATCATGAATCGAATCATGAATTATGAATTGAATCATGAATCATGAATTGAATCATAAATTGAATCATAAATCATGAATCATTAATTGAATCATGAATCATGAATCGAATCATGAATCATGAATTGAATCACGAATCATGAATCATGAATCATGAATCATTAATTGAATCATGAATCATGAATTGAATCATGAATCATGAATCATGAATCATGAATCGACTCATGAATCATGAATCATGAATCATGAATCGACTCATGAATCATGAATTGAATCATGAATCATGAATTGAATCATGAATCATGAATGATGAATCATGAATTGAATCATGAATCATGAATGATGAATCATGAATTGAATCATGAATTATGAATCATGAATTGAATCATGAATCATAAATTGAATCATGAATCATGAATCATGAATCATGAATCGAATCAATGAATTATGAATCATGAATCATGAATCGAATCATGAATCTTGAAACGAATCATGAATCATGAATTGAATCATGAATCATGAATCATGAATCGACTCATGAATCATGAATTGAATCATGAATCATGAATTGAATCATGAATCATGAATGATGAATCATGAATTGAATCATGAATCATGAATCATGAATTGAATCATGAATCATGAATCGAATCATGAATCATGAATTAAATAATGAATCATGAATCATGAATTGAATCATGAATCATGAATCATGAATTGAATCATGAATCATGAATCATGAATTGAATCATGAATCATAAAAAGAATCATGAATCATGAATTGAATCATGAATCATGAATCATGATTTATGAATTGAATCATGAATCATGAATCAAATCATGAATCATGAATTGAATCATGAATCATGAATCGAATCATGAATTATGAATTGAATCATGAATCATGAATTGAATCATAAATTGAATCATAAATCATGAATCATTAATTGAATCATGAATCATGAATCGAATCATGAATCATGAATTGAATCACGAATCATGAATCATGAATCATGAATCATTAATTGAATCATGAATCATGAATCGAATCATGAATCATGAATTGAATCATGAATCATGAATCGAATCATGAATCATGAATTGAATCATGAATCATGAATCGAATCATGAATCATGAATTGAATCATGAATCATGAATCATGAATTGAATCATAATTCATGAATTGAATCATGAATCATGAATCGAATCATGAATTAAATAATGAATCATGAATCATGAATTGAATCATAAATCATAAATCGAATCATGAATCATGAATCGGATCATGAATCATGAATCGAATCATAAATCATGAATTGAATCATGAATCATGAATCATGAATCATGAATTGAATCATGAATCATGAATCGAATCATGAAACATGAATTGAATCATGAATCATGAATTAAATCATGAATCATGAAGTGCATCATGAATCATGAAGTGCATCATGAATCATGAATTGAATCATGAATCATTAATCATGAATTAAATCATGAATCATGAAATGAATCATGAATCATGAAATGAATCATGAATTGAATAATGAATCATGAATCATGAAATGAATCATGAATCATGAAATGAATCATGAATTGAATCATGAATACTGAATCATGATTCATGAATTGAATCATGAATCATGAATCATGAAATGAATCATGAATTGAATCATGAATTGAATCATGAATCATGAATCATGAATTGAATCATGAATAATGAATCATGATTCATGAATTGAATCATGAATCATGAATCAAATCATGAATCATGAATTAAATCATGAATCATGAATTGAATCATGAATCCTGAATAAAATCATGAATCATGAATTGAATTATTAATCATGAATTGAATCATTAATTGAATCATAAATCATGATTCATGAATTGAATCATTAATCATGAATCGAATCATGAATCATGAATTGAATCATGAATCATGAATCATGAATCATTAATCATGAATCGAATCATGAATCATGAATCGAATCATGAATAATGAATCATGAATCATGAATCATGAATCATGAATTGAATCATGAATCATGAATCGAATCATGAATCATGAATTGAATCATAAATCATGAATCGAATCATGAATCATGAATCATGAATCGAATCATGAATCATGAATTGAATCATGAATCATGAATCATGAATTAAATCATGACTCATGAATCATGAATAGAATAATGAATTATGAATTGAAACATGAATCATGAATTGAATCATGAATCATGAATCGAATCATGAATAATGAATCATGAATCATGAATTGAATCATGAATCATAATTCAAATCATGAAACATGAATCGAAACATAAATCATGAATTGAGTCATGAATCATGAATTGAATCATGAATCATGAATCATGAATCAAATCATGAATCATGAATTGAATCATGAATCATGAATCGAATCATGAATCATGAATTGAATCATGAATCATGAATTGAATCATGAATTGAATCATAAATCATGAATCATGAATTGAATCATGAATCATGAATCGAATCATGAATCATGAATTGAATCATGAATCATGAATCATGAATTGAATCCTGAATCATGAATCATAATTTGAATCATGAATCATGAATCGAATCATGAATTAAATAATGAATCATGAATCATGAATTGAATCATGAATCATGAATCGAATCATGCATCATGAATCGAATCATGAATCATGAATTGAATCATGAATCTTGAATCATGAATTATTAATTGAATCATGAATCATGAATCATGAATCGAATCATGAATCATGAATTAAATAATGAATCATGAATCATGAATTGAATCATGAATCATGAATCGAATCATGAATCATGAATCATGAATTGAATCATAAATTGAATCATTAATCATAAATCATGAATTGAATCATGAATCATGAATCGAATCATAAATCATGAATTGAATCATGAATCATGAATCGAATCATGAATCATGAATTGAATCATGAATCATGAATTGAATCATGAATCATGAATCATGAATCGAATCATGAATTATGAATCATGAATCATGAATCGAATCATGAATCATGAATTGAATCATGAATCATGAATCATGAATCATGAATCGACTCATGAATCATGAATCATGAATCATGAATTGAATCATGAATCATGAATCGAATCATGAATCATGAATTGAATCATGAATCATGAATGATGAATCATGAATTGAACCATGAATCATGAATTGAATCATGAATCATGAATGATGAATCATGAATTGAATCATGAATCATGAATTGAATCATGAATCATGAATCATGAATCATGAATCGACTCATGAATCATGAATCATGAATCATGAATCGACTCATGAATCATGAATTGAATCATGAATCATGAATTGAATCATGAATCATGAATGATGAATCATGAATTGAATCATGAATCATGAATTGAATCATGAATCATGAATGATGAATCATGAATTGAATCATGAATCATGAATTGAATCATGAATCATGAATCATGAATCATGAATCGACTCATGAATCATGAATCATGAATCATGAATCGACTCATGAATCATGAATTGAATCATGAATCATGAATTGAATCATGAATCATGAATGATGAATCATGAATTGAATCATGAATCATGAATTGAATCATGAATCATGAATGATGAATCATGAATTGAATCATGAATTATGAATCATGAATTTAATCATGAATCATGAATTGAATCATGAATCATGAATCATGAATCATGAATCGAATCATGAATTATGAATCATGAATCATGAATCGAATCATGAATCTTGAAACGAATCATGAATCATGAATTGAATCATGAATCATGAATCATGAATCGACTCATGAATCATGAATTGAATCATGAATCATGAATTGAATCATGAATCATGAATGATGAATCATGAATTGAATCATGAATCATGAATTGAATCATGAATCATGAATCGAATCATGAATCATGAATTAAATAATGAATCATGAATCATGAATTGAATCATGAATCATGAATCATGAATTGAATCATGAATCATAAAAAGAATCATGAATCATGAATCATGAATTGAATCATGAATCATGAATCATGATTTATGAATTGAATCATGAATCATGAATCAAATCATGAATCATGAATTGAATCATGAATCATGAATCGAATCATGAATTATGAATTGAATCATGAATCATGAATTGAATCATAAATTGAATCATAAATCATGAATCATTAATTGAATCATGAATCATGAATCGAATCATGAATCATGAATTGAATCACGAATCATGAATCATGAATCATGAATCATTAATTGAATCATGAATCATGAATCGAATCATGAATCATGAATTGAATCATGAATCATGAATCGAATCATGAATCATGAATTGAATCATGAATCATGAATCATGAATCATGAATCGAATCATGAATCATGAATTGAATCATGAATCATGAATCGAATCATGAATCATGAATTGAATCATGAATCATGAATCATGAATTGAATCATAATTCATGAATTGAATCATGAATCATGAATCGAATCATGAATTAAATAATGAATCATGAATCATGAATTGAATCATAAATCATAAATCGAATCATGAATCATGAATCGGATCATGAATCATGAATCGAATCATAAATCATGAATTGAATCATGAATCATGAATCATGAATCATGAATTGAATCATGAATCATGAATCAAATCATGAAACATGAATTGAATCATGAATCATGAATTAAATCATGAATCATGAAGTGCATCATGAATCATGAATTGAATCATGAATCATTAATCATGAATTAAATCATGAATCATGAAATGAATCATGAATTGAATAATGAATCATGAATCATGAAATGAATCATGAATTTAATCATGAATACTGAATCATGATTCATGAATTGAATCATGAATCATGAATCATGAAATGAATCATGAATTGAATCATGAATTGAATCATGAATCATGAATCATGAATTGAATCATGAATAATGAATCATGATTCATGAATTGAATCATGATTCATGAATCAAATCATGAATCATGAATTAAATCATGAATCATTAATTGAATCATGAATCCTGAATAAAATCATGAATCATGAATTGAATTATTAATCATGAATTGAATCATTAATTGAATCATAAATCATGATTCATGAATTGAATCATTAATCATTAATCGAATCATGAATCATGAATTGAATCATGAATCATGAATCATGAATCATTAATCATGAATCGAATCATGAATCATGAATCGAATCATGAATCATGAATCATGAATCATGAATCATGAATCATGAATCATGAATTGAATCATAAATTGAATCATAAATCATAAATCATGAATTGAATCATGAATCATGAATCGAATCATGAATCATGAATTGAATCATGAATCATGAATTATGAATCGAATCATGAATCATGAATCATGAATCATGAATCGAATCATGAATCATGAATTGAATCATGAATCATGAATTGAATCATGAATCATGAATCATGAATCGAATCATGAATTTTGAATCATGAATCATGAATCGAATCATGAATCATGAATCGAATCATGAATCATGAATCGAATCATGAATCATGAATCAAATCATGAATCATGAATTGAATCATGAATCATGAATCGAATCATGAATCATGAATTTAATCATCAATCATGAATTGAATCATGAATTGAATCATAAATCATGAATCATGAATTGAATCATGAATCATGAATCGAATCATGAATCATGAATTGAATCCTGAATCATGAATCGTGAATTGAATCATGAATCATGAATCATGAATTGAATCATGAATCATGAATCGAATCATGAATTAAATAATGAATCATGAATCATGAATTGAATCATGAATCATGAATCGAATCATGAATCATGAATCATGAATCATGAATTGAATCATAAATTGAATCATAAATCATAAATCATGTATTGAATCATGAATCATGAATCGAATCATGAATCATGAATTGAATCATGAATCATGAATCATGAATTATATCATGACTCATGAATCATGAATTGAATAATGAATTATGAATTGAAACATGAATCATGAATTGAATCATGAATCATGAATCATGAATCGAATCATGAATAATGAATCATGAATCATGAATCGAATCATGAATCATAATTCAAATCATGAATCATGAATCGAGTCATGAATCATGAATTGAATCATGAATCATGAATCATGAATCAAATCATAAATCATGAATTGAATCATGAATCATGAATCGAATCATGAATCATGAATTGAATCATGAATCATGAATTGAATCATGAATTGAATCATAAATCATGAATCATGAATTGAATCATGAATCATGAATCGAATCATGAATCATGAATTGAATCATGAATCATGAATCATAAATTGAATCATGAATCATGAATCATGAATTGAATCATGAATCATGAATCGAATCATGAATTAAATAATGAATCATGAATCATGAATTGAATCATGAATCATGAATCGAATCATGAATCATGAATCGAATCATGAATCATGAATCATGAATCATGAATTGAATCATGAATCATGAATCGAATCATGAATCATGAATTGAATCATGAATCATGAATGGAATCATGAATTGAATCATAAATCATGAATCATGAATTGAATCATGAATCATGAATTGAGTCATGAATCATGAATCATGAATTGAATCATGAATCATGAATCATGAATCGAATCATGAATCATGAATCATGAATTGAATCACAAATTGAATCATAAATCATAAATCATGAATTGAATCATGAATCATGAATCGAATCATGAATCATGAATTGAATCATGAATCATGAATTGAATCATGAATTGAATCATAAATCATTAATCATGAATTGAATCATGAATCGAATCATGAATCATGAATTAAATCATGAATCATAATTCATGAATCATGAATCATGAATCATGAATCAAATCATGAATCATGAATTGAATCATGAATAATGAATCATGAATTGAATTATGAATCATGAATCATGAATTTAATCATGAATCATGAATCGAATCATGAATCATGAATCGAATCATGAATCATGAATTAAATAATGAATCATGAATCATAAATTGAATCATGAATCATGAATCGAATCATGAATCATGAATTAAATAATGAATCATAATTCATGATTTGAATCATAAATCATGAATCTAATCATGAATCATGAATCGATTCATGAATCATGAATTGAATCATGAATCATGAATCATGAATCGAATCATGAATCATGAATCATGAATTATGAATCATGAATCGAATCATGAATCATGAATTAAATCATGAATCATAATTCATGAATCATGAATCATGAATCATGAATCGAATCATGAATCATGAATTGAATCATGAATCATGAATCATGAATTGAATTATGAATCATGAATCATGAATTGAATCATGAATCATGAATCGAATCATGAATCATGAATCATGAATCATGAATTATGAATCGAATCATGAATCATGAATTGAATCATGAATCATGAATTGAATCATGAATCATGAATCATGAATTGAATCATGAATCATGAATCGAATCATGAATCATGAATTAAATAATGAATCATGAATCATAAATTGAATCATGAATCATGAATCGAATCATGAATCGAATCATGAATCATGAATTAAATAATGAATCATGAATCATAAATTGAATCATGAATCATGAATCGAATCATGAATCGAATCATGAATCATGAATTGAATCATGAATCATGAATCATGAATTGAATTATGAATCATTAATCATGAATTGAATTATGAATCATGAATCATGAATTGAATCATGAATCATGAATCATGAATTGAATCATGAATCATGAATCGAATCATGAATTATGAATCGAATCATGAATCATGAATCATAAATTGAATCATGAATCATGAATCGAATCATGAATCATGAATTAAATAATGAATCATAATTCATGATTTGAATCATAAATCATGAATCTAATCATGAATCATGAATCGAATCATGAATCATGAATTGAATCATGAATCATGAATTGAATCTTGAATCATGAATCATGAATCGAATCATGAATCATGAATTGAATCATAAATCATGAATCGAATCATGAATCATGAATCATGAATTGAATCATGAATCATGAATCATGAATTGAATCATGAATCATGAATCATGAATCGAATCATGAATCATGAATTTAATCATGAATCATGAATTGAATCATAAATCATGAATCATGAATTGAATCATGAATCATAAATCGAATCATGAATCATGAATTGAATTATGAATCATGAATCATGAATTGAATCATGAATCATGAATCATGAATTGAATCATGAATCATGAATCGAATCATGAATTATGAATCGAATCATGAATCATGAATCATAAATTGAATCATGAATCATGAATCGAATCATGAATCATGAATTAAATAATGAATCATAATTCATGATTTGAATCATAAATCATGAATCTAATCATGAATCATGAATCGAATCATGAATCATGAATTGAATCATGAATCATGAATTGAATCATGAATTGAATCATGAATCATGAATCATGAATTGAATCATGAATCATAAATCGAATCATGAATCATGAATTGAATCATGAATCGAATCATGAATCATGAATCATGAATCGAATCATGAATCATGAATTGAATCATTTAATCATGAATCATGACTTGAATCATGAATCGTGAATCGAATCATGAATCATGAATTGAATCATGAATCATGAATTGAATCATGAATCATTAATTGAATCATAAATCATGAATTGAATCATGAATCATGAATCATGAATCATGAATCGAATCATAAATCATGAATCATGTATTGAATCATGAATCATGAATCATGAATCATGAATTGAATCATGAAATGAATCATGAATCATGAATTGAATCATAATTTGAATCATGAATCATGAATCATGAATCGAATCATGTATCATGAATCCTGAATTGAATCATAAATCATGAATTGAATCATGAAATGAATCATGAATCATGAATCATGAATCGAATCATGAATCTCGAATCATGAATTGAATCATGAATCATGAATTGAATCATGAATTGAATCATAAATCGAATCATGATTCATGAATTGAATCATGAATCATGAATCATGAATCGAATCATGAATCATGAATTGAATCATGAATTGAATCATAAATCGAATCATGAATCATGAATTGAATCATGAATCATGAATCATGAATCGAATCATGAATCTCGAATCATGAATTGAATCATAAATCATGAATTGAATCATGAATTGAATCATAAATCATGAATCATGAATTTAATCATGAATCATGAATCGAATCATGAAACATGAATTAAATCATGAATCATGAATTGAATCATGAATCATGAATTGCATCATGAATCATGAATCGAATCATGAATCATGAATCATGAATCATGAATCGAATCATGAATCATGAATTGAATCATGAATCATAATTCGAATCATGAATCATGAATTGAAAAATGAATCATGAATTGAATCATGAATCATGAATCGAATCATGAATCATGAATCAAATTGAGAATCATGAATCATGAATTGAATCATGAATCATGAATCATGAATTGAATCATGAATCATGAATCATGAATCATAAATCATGAATTGAATCCTGAATCATGAATCATGAATTGAATCATGAATCATGAATCGAATCATGAATTAAATAATGAATCATGAATCATGAATTGAATCATGAATCATGAATCGAATCAAGCATCATGAATCGAATCATGAATCATGAATTGAATCATGAATCTTGAATCATGAATTATTAATTGAATCATGAATCATGAATCATGAATCGAATCATGAATCATGAATTAAATAATAAATCATGAATCATGAATTGAATCATGAATCATGAATCGAATCATGAATCATGAATCATGAATTGAATCATAAATTGAATCATTAATCATAAATCATGAATTGAATCATGAATCATGAATCGAATCATGAATTAAATCATGAATCATGAATCGAATCATGAATCATGAATTGAATCATGAATCATGAATTGAATCATGAATCATGAATCATGAATCATGAATCAAATCATGAATTATAAATCATGAATCATGAATCGAATCATGAATCATGAATCATGAATCGACTCATGAATCATGAATTGAATCATGAATCATGAATGATGAATCATGAATTGAATCATGAATTATGAATCATGAATTGAATCATGAATCATGAATCATGAATCATGAATCGAATCATGAATTATGAATCATGAATCATGAATCGAATCATGAATCTTGAATCGAATCATGAATCATGAATCATGAATTGAATCATGAATCATGAATCGACTCATGAATCATGAATTGAATCATGAATCATGAATTGAATCATGAATCATGAATGATGAATCATGAATTGAATCATGAATCATGAATCGAATCATGAATCATGAATCGAATCATGAATCATGAATTAAATAATGAATCATGAATCATGAATTGAATCATGAATCATGAATCATGAATTGAATCATGAATCATGAATTGAATCATGAATCATGAATCATGAATTGAATCATGAATCATAAAAAGAATCATGAATCATGAATCATGAATTGAATCATGAATCATAAAAAGAATCATGAATCATGAATCATGAATTGAATCATGAATCATGAATCATGATTTATGAATTGAATCATGAATCATGAATCAAATCATGAATCATGAATTGAATCATGAATCATGAATCGAATCATGAATTATGAATTGAATCATGAATCATGAATTGAATCATAAATTGAATCATAAATCATAAATCATTAATTGAATCATGAATCATGAATCGAATCATGAATCATGAATTGAATCATGAATCATGAATCATGAATCATGAATCGAATCATGAATCATGAATTGAATCATGAATCATGAATCGAATCATGAATCATGAATTGAATCATGAATCATGAATCATGAATTGAATCATAATTCATGAATTGAATCATGAATCATGAATCGAATCATGAATTAAATAATGAATCATGAATCATGAATTGAATCATAAATCATAAATCGAATCATGAATCATGAATCGGATCATGAATCATGAATCGAATCATAAATCATGAATTGAATCATGAATCATGAATCATGAATCATGAATTGAATCATGAATCATTAATCATGAAATGAATCATGAATCATGAAATGAATCATGAATCATGAAATGAATCATGAATTCAATAATTAATCTTGAATCATGAAATGAATCATGAATCATGAAATGAATCATGAATTGAATCATGAATCATGAAATGAATCATGAATTGAATCATGAATTGAATCATGAATCATGAATCATGAATTGAATCATGAATAATGAATCATGATTCATGAATTGAATCATGAATCATGAATCAAATCATGAATCATGAATTAAATCATGAATCATGAATTGAATCATGAATCCTGAATAAAATCATGAATCATGAATTGAATCATTAATCATGAATTGAATCATGAATTGAATCATAAATCATGATTCATGAATTAAATCATTAATCATGAATCGAATCATGAATCATGAATTGAATCATGAATCATGAATCATGAATCGAATCATAAATCATGAATTGAATCATGAATCATGAATTGAATCATGAATCATGAATCATGAATCAAATCATAAATCATGAATCGAATCATGAATCATGAATTGAATCATAAATCATGAATTGAATCATGAATCGAATCATGAATCACGAATTGAATCATGAATCATGAATTGAATCATGAATCATGAATTGAATCATGAATTGAATCATGAATCGAATCATGAATCATGAATTAAATAATGAATCATGAATCATGAATCATGAATCATGAATCATGAATCATGAATCATGAATCATGAATCATGAATTGAATCATAAATTGAATCATAAATCATAAATCATGAATTGAATCATGAATCATGAATCGAATCATGAATCATGAATTAAATAATGAATCATGAATCATGAATTGAATCATGAATCATGAATCGAATCATGAATCATGAATTGAATCATGAATCATGAATTGAATCATAAATTGAATCATAAATCATGAATCATGAATTGAATCATGAATCATGAATCGAATCATGAATCATGAATTGAATCATGTATCATGAATCATGAATCGAATCATGAATCATGAATCGAATCATGAATCATGAATTGAATCATGAATCATGAATTGAATCATGAATCATGAATTGAATCATGAATCATGAATCATGAATCGAATCATGAATTTTGAATCATGAATCATGAATCGAATCATGAATCATGAATTGAATCATGAATCATGAATCTTGAATTAAATCATAAATCATGAATCATGAATCGAATAATGAATCATGAATTGAAACATGAATCATGAATTGAATCATGAATCATGAATCATGAATCGAATCATGAATTATGAATCATGAATTATGAATCATGAATCATGAATCGAATCATGAATCATGAATCATGAATTGAATCATGAATCATGAATCATGAATTGAATCATGAATCATGAATCATGAATCATGAATCGACTCATGAATCATGAATTGAATCATGAATCATTAATTGAATCATGAATCATGAATGATGAATCATGAATTGAAACATGAATCATGAATCATGAATTGAATCATGAATCATGAATCGAATCATGAATCATGAATTGAATCATGAATCATGAATTAAATAGAGAATCATGAATCATGAATTGAATCATGAATCATGAATTGAATCATGAATCATGAATCATGAATTGAATCATGAATCATGAAATGAATCATGAATCATGTATAATGAATTGAATCATGAATCTTGAATCGAATCATGAAACATGAATTGAATCATGAATCATGAATTAAATCATGAATCATGAAGTGCATCATGAATCATGAATTGAATCATGAATCATTAATCATGAATTAAATCATGAATCATGAAATGAATCATGAATCATGAAATGAATCATGAATTCAATAATGAATCTTGAATCATGAAATGAATCATGAATCATGAAATGAATCATGAATTGAATCATGAATCATGAAATGAATCATGAATCATGAAATGAATCATGAATTGAATCATGAATTGAATCATGAATCATGAATCATGAATTGAATCATGAATAATGAATCATGATTCATGAATTGAATCATGAATCATGAATCAAATCATGAATCATGAATTAAATCATGAATCATGAATTGAATCATGAATCCTGAATAAAATCATGAATCATGAATTGAATCATTAATCATGAATTGAATCATGAATTGAATCATAAATCATGATTCATGAATTGAATCATTAATCATGAATCGAATCATGAATCATGAATTGAATCATGAATCATGAATCATGAATCATGAATCGAATCATAAATCATGAATTGAATCATGAATCATGAATTGAATCATGAATCATGAATCATGAATCAAATCATAAATCATGAATTGAATCATGAATCGAATCATGAATCATGAATTGAATCATAAATCATGAATTGAATCATGAATCGAATCATGAATCATGAATTGAATCATGAATCATGAATTGAATCATGAATCATGAATTGAATCATGAATCGAATCATGAATCATGAATTAAATAATGAATCATGAATCATGAATCGAATCATGAATCATGAATCATGAATCATGAATCATGAATCATGAATCATGAATTGAATCATAAATTGAATCATAAATCATAAATCATGAATTGAATCATGAATCATGAATCGAATCATGAATCATGAATTGAATCATGAATCATGAATCATGAATCGAATCATGAATCATGAATCATGAATCATGAATCGAATCATGAATCGAATCATGAATCATGAATTGAATCATGAATCATGAATCATGAATCGAATCATGAATTTTGAATCATGAATCGAATCATGAATCATGAATCGAATCATGAATCATGAATCATGAATCGAATCATGAATCATGAATCGAATCATGAATCATGAATCATTAATCAAATCATGAATCATGAATTGAATCATGAATCATGAATCGAAGCATGAATCATGAATTGAATCCTGAATCATGAATCGTGAATTGAATCGTGAATCATGAATCATGAATTGAATCATGAATCATGAATCGAATCATGAATTAAATAATGAATCATGAATTGAATCATGAATCATGAATCGAATCATGAATCATGAATCATGAATCATGAATTGAATCATAAATTGAATCATAAATCATAAATCATGTATTGAATCATGAATCATGAATCGAATCATGAATCATGAATTGAATCATGAATCATGAATCATGAATTAAATCATGACTCATGAATCATGAATTGAATAATGAATTATGAATTGAAACATGAATCATGAATTGAATCATGAATCATGAATCGAATCATGAATAATGAATCATGAATCATGAATCGAATCATGAATCATAATTGAAATCATGAATCATGAATCGAAACATGAATCATGAATTGAGTCATGAATCATGAATTGAATCATGAATCATGAATCATGAATCAAATCATGAATCATGAATTGAATCATGAATCATGAATCGAATCATGAATCATGAATTGAATCATGAATCATGAATTGAATCATGAATTGAATCATAAATCATGAATCATGAATTGAATCATGAATCATGAATCGAATCATGAATCATGAATTTAATCATGAATCATGAATCATGAATTGAATCATGAATCATGAATCATGAATCGAATCATGAATCATGAATCGAATCATGAATCATGAATCATAAATCATGAATTGAATGATGAATCATGAATCGAATCATGAATCATGAATTGAATCATGAATCATGAATGGAATCATGAATTGAATCATAAATCATGAATCATGAATTGAATGATGAATCATGAATCGAATCATGAATCGTGAATTGAATCATGAATCATGAATCATAATTTGAATCATGAAGCATGAATCATGAATTGAATCATGAATCATGAATCGAATCATGAATTAAATAATGAATCATGAATCATGAATTGAATCATGAATCATGAATCGAATCATGAATCATGAATCATGACTTGAATAATAAATTGAATCTTAAATCATAAATCATGAATTGAATCATGAATCATGAATCGAATCATGTATCATGAATTGAATCATGAATCATGAATCGAATCATGAATCATGAATTGAATCATGAATCATGAATTGAATCATGAATCATGAATCAAGAATCGAATCATGAATTATGAATCATGAATCATGAATCGAATCATGAATCATAATTCGAATCATGAATCATGAATCGAAACATGAATCATGAATTGAATCATGAATCATGAATTGAATCATGAATTATGAATCGAAACACGAATCATGAAAAGAATCATGAATCATGAAACGAATCATAAATCAATAAACATGAATCGAATCATGAATCATGAATTGAATCATGAATCATGAATTGAATCATAACTCATGAATTGAAACATGAATCATGAATTGAATCATGAATCATGAATCATGAATCGAATCATGAATCATAATTCGAATCATGAATCATGAATCGAAACATGAATCATGAATTGAGTCATGAATCATGAATTGAATCATGAATTAGGAATCGAAACACGAATCATGAAAAGAATCATGAATCGTGAAACTAATCATAAATCATTAAACATGAATCGTATCATGAATCATGAATTGAATCATGAATCATGAATTGAATCATAAATCATGAATTGAATTATGAATCATGAATTATGAATCATGAATCATGAATCAAATCATGAATCATGAATTGAATCATGAATCATGAATCGAATCATGAATCATGAATTGAATCATGAATCATGAATTGAATCATGAATTGAATCATAAATCATGAATCATGAATTGAATCATGAATCATGAATTGAATCATGAATCATGAATCGAATCATGAATCATGAATTGAATGATGAATCATGAATCGAATCATGAATCATGAATTGAATCATGAATCATGAATCATAATTTGAATCATGAATCATGAATCATGAATTGAATCATGAATCATGAATCGAATCATGAATTAAATAATGAATCATGAATCATGAATTGAATCATGAATCATGAATCGAATCATGAATCATGAATTGAATCATAAATTGAATCATAAATCATAAATCATGAATTGAATCATGAATCATGAATCGAATCATGAATCATGAATTGAATCATGAATCATGAATCTTGAATTAAATCATAAATCATGAATCATGAATCGAATAATGAATCATGAATTGAAACATGAATCATGAATTGAATCATGAATCATGAATCATGAATCATGAATCGAATCATGAATTATGAATCATGAATTATGAATCATGAATCATGAATCGAATCATGAATCATGAATCATGAATTGAATCATGAATCATGAATCATGAATTGAATCATGAATCATGAATCATGAATCATGAATCGACTCATGAATCATGAATTGAATCATGAATCATTAATTGAATCATGAATCATGAATGATGAATCATGAATTGAAACATGAATCATGAATCATGAATTGAATCATGAATTAGGAATCGAAACACGAATCATGAAAAGAATCATGAATCGTGAAACTAATCATAAATCATTAAACATGAATCGTATCATGAATCATGAATTGAATCATGAATCATGAATTGAATCATAAATCATGAATTGAATTATGAATCATGAATTATGAATCATGAATCATGAATCAAATCATGAATCATGAATTGAATCATGAATCATGAATCGAATCATGAATCATGAATTGAATCATGAATCATGAATTGAATCATGAATTGAATCATAAATCATGAATCATGAATTGAATCATGAATCATGAATTGAATCATGAATCATGAATCGAATCATGAATCATGAATTGAATGATGAATCATGAATCGAATCATGAATCATGAATTGAATCATGAATCATGAATCATAATTTGAATCATGAATCATGAATCATGAATTGAATCATGAATCATGAATCGAATCATGAATTAAATAATGAATCATGAATCATGAATTGAATCATGAATCATGAATCGAATCATGAATCATGAATTGAATCATAAATTGAATCATAAATCATAAATCATGAATTGAATCATGAATCATGAATCGAATCATGAATCATGAATTGAATCATGAATCATGAATCTTGAATTAAATCATAAATCATGAATCATGAATCGAATAATGAATCATGAATTGAAACATGAATCATGAATTGAATCATGAATCATGAATCATGAATCATGAATCGAATCATGAATTATGAATCATGAATTATGAATCATGAATCATGAATCGAATCATGAATCATGAATCATGAATTGAATCATGAATCATGAATCATGAATTGAATCATGAATCATGAATCATGAATCATGAATCGACTCATGAATCATGAATTGAATCATGAATCATTAATTGAATCATGAATCATGAATGATGAATCATGAATTGAAACATGAATCATGAATTGAATCATGAATCATGAATCGAATCATGAATCATGAATTGAATCATGAATCATGAATTAAGTAGAGAATCATGAATCATGAATTGAATCATGAATCATGAATCATGAATTGAATCATGAATCATGAATCATGAATTGAATCATGAATCATGAAATGAATCATGAATCATGATTTATGAATTGAATCATGAATCATGAATCAAATCATGAATCATGAATTGAATCATGAATCATGAATCGAATCATGAATCATGAATTAAATCATGAATCATGAATTGAATCAAAAATTGAATCATAAATCATGAATCATGAATTGAATCATGAATCATGAATCGAATCATGAATCATGAATTGAATCATGTATCATGAATCATGAATCGAATCATGAATCATGAATCGAATCATGAATCATGAATTGAATCATGAATCATGAATTGAATCATGAATCATGAATTGAATCATGAATCATGAATCATGAATCGAATCATGAATTTTGAATCATGAATCATGAATCGAATCATGAATCATGAATCGAATTATGAATCATGAATTGAATCATGAATCATGAATCTTGAATTAAATCATAAATCATGAATCATGAATCGAATAATGAATCATGAATTGAAACATGAATCATGAATTGAATCATGAATCATGAATCATGAATCGAATCATGAATTATGAATCATGAATTATGAATCATGAATCGAATCATGAATCATGAATCATGAATTGAATCATGAATCATGAATCATGAATTGAATCATGAATCATGAATCATGAATCATGAATCGACTCATGAATCATGAATTGAATCATGAATCATTAATTGAATCATGAATCATGAATGATGAATCATGAATTGAAACATGAATCATGAATTATGAATTGAATCATGAATCATGAATCGAATCATGAATCATGAATTGAATCATGAATCATGAATCATGAATTGAATCATGAATCATGAATCATGAATTGAATCATGAATCATGAAATGAATCATGAATCATGAATCATGATTTATGAATTGAATCATGAATCATGAATCAAATCATGAATCATGAATTGAATCATGAATCATGAATCATGAATTGAATCATGAATCATGAAATGAATCATGAATCATGAATCATGATTTATGAATTGAATCATGAATCATGAATCAAATCATGAATCATGAATTGAATCATGAATCGAATCATGAATCATGAATTGAATCATGAATCATGAATTGAATCATAAATTGAATCATAAATCATGAATCATGAATTAAATCATGAATCATGAATCGAATCATGAATCATGAATTGAATCATGTATCATGAATCATGAATCGAATCATGAATCATGAATCGAATCATGAATCATGAATTGAATCATGAATCATGAATTGAATCATGAATCATGAATTGAATCATGAATCATGAATCATGAATCGAATCATGAATTTTGAATCATGAATCATGAATCGAATCATGAATCATGAATTGAATCATGAATCATGAATTGAATCATGAATCATGAATCATGAATCGAATCATGAATTTTGAATCATGAATCATGAATCGAATCATGAATCATGAATCGAATCATGAATCATGAATCATGAATCGAATCATGAATCATTAATCGAATCATGAATCATGAATCATGAATCAAATCATGAATCATGAATTGAATCATGAATCATGAATCGAATCATGAATCATGAATTTAATCATCAATCATGAATTGAATCCTGAATCATGAATTGTGAATTGAATCATGAATCATGAATCATGAATTGAATCATGAATCATGAATCGAATCATGAATTAAATAATGAATTATGAATCATGAATTGAATCATGAATCATGAATCGAATAATGAATTAAATAATGAATCATGAATCATGAATTGAATCATGAATCATGAATCGAATCATGAATCATGAATCGAATCATGAATCATGAATCATGAATCATGAATTGAATCATGAATCATGAATCGAATCATGAATCATGAATTGAATCATGAATCATGAATGGAATCATGAATTGAATCATGAATCATGAATAATGAATTGAATCATGAATCATGAATCGAATCATGAATCATGAATTGAATCATGAATCATGAATCATGAATTGAATCATGAATCATGAATCATGAATTGAATCATGAATCACGAAATGAATCATGAATCATGAATCATGATTTATGAATTGAATCATGAATCATGAATCAAATCATGAATCATGAATTGAATCATGAATCGAATCATGAATCATGAATTGAATCATGAATCATGAATTGAATCATAAATTGAATCATAAATCATGAATCATGAATTAAATCATGAATCATGAATCGTATCATGAATCATGAATTGAATCATGTATCATGAATCATGAATCGAATCATGAATCATGAATCGAATCATGAATCATGAATTGAATCATGAATCATGAATTGAATCATGAATCATGAATTGAATCAGGAATCATGAATCATGAATCGAATCATGAATTTTGAATCATGAATCATGAATCGAATCATGAATCATGAATTGAATCATGAATCATGAATTGAATCATGAATCATGAATCATGAATCGAATCATGAATTTTGAACCATGAATCATGAATCGAATCATGAATCATGAATCGAATCATGAATCATGAATCATGAATCGAATCATGAATCATTAATCGAATCATGAATCATGAATCATGAATCAAATCATGAATCATGAATTGAATCATGAATCATGAATCGAATCATGAATCATGAATTTAATCATGAATCATGAATTGAATCCTGAATCATGAATTGTGAATTGAATCATGAATCATGAATCATGAATTGAATCATGAATCATGAATCGAATCATGAATTAAATAATGAATCATGAATCATGAATTGAATCATGAATCATGAATCGAATAATGAATTAAATAATGAATCATGAATCATGAATTGAATCATGAATCATGAATCGAATCATGAATCATGAATCGAATCATGAATCATGAATCATGAATCATGAATTGAATCATGAATCATGAATCGAATCATGAATCATGAATTGAATCATGAATCATGAATGGAATCATGAATTGAATCATGAATCATGAATCATGAATTGAATGATGAATCATGAATCGAATCATGAATCATGAATTGAATCATGAATCATGAATCATAATTTGAATCATGAAGCATGAATCATGAATTGAATCATGAATCATGAATCGAATCATGAATTAAATAATGAATCATGAATCATGAATTGAATCATGAATCATGAATCGAATCATGAATCATGAATCATGACTTGAATCATAAATTGAATCTTAAATCATAAATCATGAATTGAATCATGAATCATGAATCGAATCATGAATTAAATAATGAATCATGAATCATAATTTGAATCATGAAGCATGAATCATAATTTGAATCATGAATCGATTCATGAATTATGAATCATGAATCATGAATCGAATCATGAATCATAATTCGAATCATGAATCATGAATCGAAACATGAATCATGAATCATGAATTGAATCATGAATTATGAATCGAAACACGAATCATGAAAAGAATCATGAATCATGAAACGAATCATAAATCATTAAACATGAATCGAATCATGAATCATGAATTAAATCATGAATCATGAATTGAATCATAAATCATGAATTGAATTATGAATCATGAATTATGAATCATGAATCATGAATCAAATCATGAATCATGAATTGAATCATGAATCATGAATCGAATCATGAATCATGAATTGAATCATGAATCATGAATTGAATCATGAATTGAATCATAAATCACGAATCATGAATTGAATGATGAATCATGAATTGAATCATGAATCATGAATCGAATCATGAATCATGAATTGAATCATGAATCATGAATGGAATCATGAATTGAATCATGAATCATGAATAATGAATTGAATCATGAATCATGAATCGAATCATGAATCATGAATTGAATCATGAATCATGAATCATGAATTGAATCATGAATCATGAATCATGAATTGAATCATGAATCACGAAATGAATCATGAATCATGAATCATGATTTATGAATTGAATCATGAATCATGAATCAAATCATGAATCATGAATTGAATCATGAATCGAATCATGAATCATGAATTGAATCATGAATCATGAATTGAATCATAAATTGAATCATAAATCATGAATCATGAATTAAATCATGAATCATGAATCGTATCATGAATCATGAATTGAATCATGTATCATGAATCATGAATCGAATCATGAATCATGAATCGAATCATGAATCATGAATTGAATCATGAATCATGAATTGAATCATGAATCATGAATTGAATCAGGAATCATGAATCATGAATCGAATCATGAATTTTGAATCATGAATCATGAATCGAATCATGAATCATGAATTGAATCATGAATCATGAATTGAATCATGAATCATGAATCATGAATCGAATCATGAATTTTGAACCATGAATCATGAATCGAATCATGAATCATGAATCGAATCATGAATCATGAATCATGAATCGAATCATGAATCATTAATCGAATCATGAATCATGAATCATGAATCAAATCATGAATCATGAATTGAATCATGAATCATGAATCGAATCATGAATCATGAATTTAATCATCAATCATGAATTGAATCCTGAATCATGAATTGTGAATTGAATCATGAATCATGAATCATGAATTGAATCATGAATCATGAATCGAATCATGAATTAAATAATGAATCATGAATCATGAATTGAATCATGAATCATGAATCGAATAATGAATTAAATAATGAATCATGAATCATGAATTGAATCATGAATCATGAATCGAATCATGAATCATGAATCGAATCATGAATCATGAATCATGAATCATGAATTGAATCATGAATCATGAATCGAATCATGAATCATGAATTGAATCATGAATCATGAATGGAATCATGAATTGAATCATGAATCATGAATCATGAATTGAATGATGAATCATGAATCGAATCATGAATCATGAATTGAATCATGAATCATGAATCATAATTTGAATCATGAAGCATGAATCATGAATTGAATCATGAATCATGAATCGAATCATGAATTAAATAATGAATCATGAATCATGAATTGAATCATGAATCATGAATCGAATCATGAATCATGAATCATGACTTGAATCATAAATTGAATCTTAAATCATAAATCATGAATTGAATCATGAATCATGAATCGAATCATGAATTAAATAATGAATCATGAATCATAATTTGAATCATGAAGCATGAATCATAATTTGAATCATGAATCGATTCATGAATTATGAATCATGAATCATGAATCGAATCATGAATCATAATTCGAATCATGAATCATGAATCGAAACATGAATCATGAATCATGAATTGAATCATGAATTATGAATCGAAACACGAATCATGAAAAGAATCATGAATCATGAAACGAATCATAAATCATTAAACATGAATCGAATCATGAATCATGAATTAAATCATGAATCATGAATTGAATCATAAATCATGAATTGAATTATGAATCATGAATTATGAATCATGAATCATGAATCAAATCATGAATCATGAATTGAATCATGAATCATGAATCGAATCATGAATCATGAATTGAATCATGAATCATGAATTGAATCATGAATTGAATCATAAATCACGAATCATGAATTGAATGATGAATCATGAATTGAATCATGAATCATGAATCGAATCATGAATCATGAATTGAATGATGAATCATGAATCGAATCATGAATCATGAATTGAATCATGAATCATGAATCATAATTTGAATCATGAATCATGAATCATGAATTGAATCATGAATCATGAATCGAATCATGAATTAAATAATGAATCATGAATCATGAATTGAATCATGAATCATGAATCGAATCATGAATCATGAATTGAATCATAAATTGAATCATAAATCATAAATCATGAATTGAATCATTAATCATGAATCGAATCATGAATCATGAATTGAATCATGAATCATGAATCGTGAATTAAATCATGAATCATGAATCATGAATCGAATAATGAATCATGAATTGAAACATGAATCATGAATTGAATCATGAATCATGAATCATGAATCGAATCATGAATTATGAATCATGAATTATGAATCATGAATCATGAATCGAATCATGAATCATAATTCGAATCATGAATCATGAATTGAAACATGAATCATGAATCGAATCATGAATCATGAATCGAATCATGAATCATGAATCATGAATTGAATCATGAATCATGAATCATGAATTGAATCATGAATCATGAATCATGAATCATGAATCATGAATTGAATCATGAATCATGAATGATGAATCATGAATTGAAACATGAATCATGAATCATGAATTGAATCATGAATCATGAATCGAATCATGAATCATGAATTAAATAATGAATCATGAATCATGAATTGAATCATGAATCATGAATCATGAATTGAATCATGAATCATGAATCATGAATTGAATCATGAATCATGAAATGAATCATGAACCATGAATCATGAATTGAATCATGAATCATGAATCATGATTTATGAATTGAATCATGAATCATGAATCAAATCATAAATCATGAATTGAATCATGAATCATGAATCGAATCATGAATCATGAATTGAATCATGAATTGAATCATAAATTGAATCATAAATCATGAATCATGAATTGAATCATGAATCATGAATCGAATCATGAATCATGAATTGAATCATGTATCATGAATGATGAATCGAATGATGAATCATGAATCGAATCATGAATCATGAATTGAATCATGAATCATGAATTGAATCATGAATTGAATCATGAATCATGAATCATGAATTGAATCATGAATCATTAATCGAATCATGAATTAAATAATGAATCATGAATCATGAATTGAATCATGAATCATAAATCGAATCATGAATCATGAATCGGATCATGAATCATGAATCGAATCATAAATCATGAATTGAATCATGAATCAAGAATCATGAATCATGAATTGAATCATGAATCATGAATCGAATCATGAAACATCATGAATCATGAATCGAATCATGAATCATGAATTGAATCATGAATTGAATCATAAATTGAATCATAAATCATGAATCATGAATTGAATCATGAATCATGAATCGAATCATGAATCATGAATTGAATCATGTATCATGAATGATGAATCGAATGATGAATCATGAATCGAATCATGAATCATGAATTGAATCATGAATCATGAATTGAATCATGAATTGAATCATGAATCATGAATCATGAATTGAATCATGAATCATTAATCGAATCATGAATTAAATAATGAATCATGAATCATGAATTGAATCATGAATCATAAATCGAATCATGAATCATGAATCGGATCATGAATCATGAATCGAATCATAAATCATGAATTGAATCATGAATCAAGAATCATGAATCATGAATTGAATCATGAATCATGAATCGAATCATGAAACATGAATTGAATCATGAATCATGAATTAAATCATGAATCATGAAGTGCATCATGAATCATGAATTGAATCATGAATCATTAATCATGAATTAAATCATGAATCATGAAATGAATCATGAATCTTGAAATGAATCATGAATTGAATCATAAATCATGAATCTTGAAATGAATCATGAATTGAATCATAAATCATGAATTTAGAAATGAATCATGAATTGAATCATGAATCATGAATCATGAAATGAATCATGAATTGAATCATGAATCATGAATTGAATCATGAATACTGAATCATGATTCATGAATTGAATCATGAATCATGAATCGAATCATGAATCATGAATTGAATCATGAATCATGAATCATAAATCGAATCATGAATCATGAATCATGAATCATGAATCGAATCATGAATCATGAATTGAATCATGAATCATGAATTGAATCATGAATCATGAATCATGAATCGAATCATGAATTTTGAATCATGAATCATGAATCGAATCATGAATCATAAATCGAATCATGAATCATGAATCATAAATCGAATCATGAATCATGAATCGGATCATGAATCATGAATCGAATCATAAATCATGAATTGAATCATGAATCATGAATCATGAATTGAATCATGAATCATGAATCGAATCATGAAACATGAATTGAATCATGAATCATGAATTAAATTATGAATCATGAAGTGCATCATGAATCATGAATTGAATCATGAATCATTAATCATGAATTAAATCATGAATCATGAAATGAATCATGAATCTTGAAATGAATCATGAATTGAATCATAAATCATGAATCTTGAAATGAATCATGAATTGAATCATAAATCATGAATCTTGAAATGAATCATGAATTGAATCATGAATCATGAATCATGAAATGAATCATGAATCATGAATCATGAAATGAATCATGAATTGAATCATGAATCATGAATTGAATCATGAATACTGAATCATGATTCATGAATTGAATCATGAATCATGAATCGAATCATGAATCATGAATTGAATCATGAATCATGAATCATAAATCGAATCATGAATCATGAATCATGAATCATGAATCGAATCATGAATCATGAATTGAATCATGAATCATGAATTGAATCATGAATCATGAATCATGAATCGAATCATGAATTTTGAATCATGAATCAAGAATCGAATCATGAATCATGAATCGAATCATGAATCATGAATCATGAATCGAATCATGAATCGAATCATGAATCATGAATCATGAATCAAATCATGAATCATGAATTGAATCATGAATCATGAATCGAATCATGAATCATGAATTTAATCATCAATCATGAATTGAATCATGAATTGAATCATAAATCATGAATCATGAATTGAATCATGAATCATGAATCGAATCATGAATCATGAATCGAATCATGAATCATGAATTGAATCCTGAATCATGAATCGTGAATCGAATCATGAATCATGAATCATGAATTGAATCATGAATCATGAATCGAATCATGAATTAAATAATGAATCATTAATCATGAATTGAATCATGAATCATGAATCAAATCATGAATCATGAATCATGAATCAAATCATGAATCATGAATTGAATCATGAATCATGAATCGAATCATGAATCATGAATTGAATCATGAATCATGAATTGAATCATGAATTGAATCATAAATCATAAATCATGTATTGAATCATGAATCATGAATCGAATCATGAATCATGAATTGAATCATGAATCATGAATCATGAATTGAATCATGAATCATGAATCATGAATCGAATCATGAATCATGAATCGAATCATGAATCATGAATCATAAATCATGAATTGAATGATGAATCATGAATCGAATCATGAATCATGAATTGAATCATGAATCATGAATGGAATCATGAATTGAATCATAAATCATGAATCATGAATTGAATGATGAATCATGAATCGAATCATGAATCATGAATTGAATCATGAATCACGAATCATAATTTGAATCATGAAGCATGAATCATGAATTGAATCATGAATCATGAATCGAATCATGAATTAAATAATGAATCATGAATCATGAATTGAATCATGAATCATGAATTGAATCATGAATCATGAATCATGACTTGAATAATAAATTGAATCTTAAATCATAAATCATGAATTGAATCATGAATCATGAATCGAATCATGTATCATGAATTGAATCATGAATCATGAATCATGAATCAAATCATGAATCATGAATTGAATCATGAATCATGAATTGAATCATGAATCATGAATCATAATTCGAATCATGAATTATGAATCATGAATCATGAATCGAATCATGAATCATAATTCGAATCATGAATCATGAATCGAAACATGAATCATGAATTGAATCATGAATCATGAATTATGAATCGAAACACGAATCATGAAAAGAATCATGAATCATGAAACGAATCATAATTCAATAAACATGAATCGAATCATGAATCATGAATTGAATCATGAATCATGAATTGAATCATAACTCATGAATTGAAACATGAATCATGAATTGAATCATGAATCATGAATCGAATCATGAATCATAATTCGAATCATGAATCATGAATCGAAACATGAATCATGAATTGAGTCATGAATCATGAATTGAATCATGAATTAGGAATCGAAACACGAATCATGAAAAGAATCATGAATCGTGAAACTAATCATAAATCATTAAACATGAATCGAATCATGAATCATGAATTGAATCATGAATCATGAATTGAATCATAAATCATGAATTGAATTATGAATCATGAATTATGAATCATGAATCATGAATCAAATCATGAATCATGAATTGAATCATGAATCATGAATCGAATCATGAATCATGAATTGAATCATGAATCATGAATTGAATCATGAATTGAATCATAAATCATGAATCATGAATTGAATCATGAATCATGAATTGAATCATGAATCATGAATCGAATCATGAATCATGAATTGAATGATGAATCATGAATCGAATCATGAATCATGAATTGAATCATGAATCATGAATCATAATTTGAATCATGAATCATGAATCATGAATTGAATCATGAATCATGAATCGAATCATGAATTAAATAATGAATCATGAATCATGAATTGAATCATGAATCATGAATTGAATCATAAATTGAATCATAAATCATAAATCATGAATTGAATCATGAATCATGAATCGAAACATGAATCATGAATTGAATCATGAATCATGAATCTTGAATTAAATCATAAATCATGAATCATGAATCGAATAATGAATCATGAATTGAAACATGAATCATGAATTGAATCATGAATCATGAATCATGAATCGAATCATGAATTATGAATCATGAATTATGAATCATGAATCATGAATCGAATCATGAATCATGAATCATGAATTGAATCATGAATCATGAATCATGAATTGAATCATGAATCATGAATCATGAATCATGAATCGACTCATGAATCATTAATTGAATCATGAATCATTAATTGAATCATGAATCATGAATGATGAATCATGAATTGAAACATGAATCATGAATCATGAATTGAATCATGAATCATGAATCGAATCATGAATCATGAATTGAATCATGAATCATGAATTAAATAGAGAATCATGAATCATGAATTGAATCATGAATCATGAATCATGAATTGAATCATGAATCATGAATCATGAATTGAATCATGAATCATGAAATGAATCATGAATCATGAATCATGATTTATGAATTGAATCATGAATCATGAATCAAATCATGAATCATGAATTGAATCATGAATCATGAATCGAATCATGAATCATGAATTGAATCATGAATCATGAATTGAATCATAAATTGAATCATAAATCATGAATCATGAATTGAATCATGAATCATGAATCGAATCATGAATCATGAATTGAATCATGTATCATGAATCATGAATCGAATCATGAATCATGAATCGAATCATGAATCATGAATTGAATCATGAATCATGAATTGAATCATGAATCATGAATTGAATCATGAATCATGAATCATGAATCGAATCATGAATTTTGAATCATGAATCATGAATCGAATCATGAATCATGAATCGAATCATGAATCATGAATTGAATCATGAATCATGAATCTTGAATTAAATCATAAATCATGAATCATGAATCGAATAATGAATCATGAATTGAAACATGAATCATGAATTGAATCATGAATCATGAATCATGAATCGAATCATGAATTATGAATCATGAATTATGAATCATGAATCATGAATCGAATCATGAATCATGAATCATGAATTGAATCATGAATCATGAATCATGAATTGAATCATGAATCATGAATCATGAATCATGAATCGACTCATGAATCATGAATTGAATCATGAATCATTAATTGAATCATGAATCATGAATCATGAATCATGAATTGAAACATGAATCATGAATCATGAATTGAATCATGAATCATGAATCGAATCATGAATCATGAATTGAATCATGAATCATGAATTAAATAGAGAATCATGAATCATGAATTGAATCATGAATCATGAATCATGAATTGAATCATGAATCATGAATCATGAATTGAATCATGAATCATGAAATGAATCATGAATCATGATTTATGAATTGAATCATGAATTATGAATCAAATCATGAATCATGAATTGAATCATGAATCATGAATCGAATCATGAATCATGAATTGAATCATGAATCATGAATTGAATCATAAAATGAATCATAAATCATGAATCATGAATTGAATCATGAATCATGAATCGAATCATGAATTGAATCATGTATCATGAATCATGAATCGAATCATGAATCATGAATCGAATCATGAATCATGAATTGAATCATGAATCATGAATTAAATCATGAATCATGAATTGAATCATGAATCATGAATCGAATCATGAATTTTGAATCATGAATCATGAATCGAATCATGAATCATGAATCGAATCATGAATCATGAATTGAATCATGAATCATGAATCTTGAATTAAATCATAAATCATGAATAATGAATCGAATAATGAATCATGAATTGAAACATGAATCATGAATTGAATCATGAATCATGAATCATGAATCGAATCATGAATTATGAATCATGAATTGAATCATGAATCATGAATCGAATCATGAATCATGAATCATGAATTGAATCATGAATCATGAATCATGAATTGAATCATGAATCATGAATCATGAATCATGAATCGACTCATGAATCATGAATTGAATCATGAATCATTAATTGAATCATGAATCATGAATGATGAATCATGAATTGAAACATGAATCATGAATCATGAATTGAATCATGAATCATGAATCGAATCATGAATCATGAATTGAATCATGAATCATGAATCATGAATTGAATCATGAATCATGAATCATGAATTGAATCATGAATCATGAAATGAATCATGAATCATGAATCATGATTTATGAATTGAATCATGAATCATGAATCAAATCATGAATCATGAATTGAATCATGAATCATGAATCGAATCATGAATCATGAATTGAATCATGAATCATGAATTGAATCATGAATCATGAATCATGAATTGAATCATGAATCATGAATCATGAATTGAATCATGAATCATGAAATGAATCATGAATCATGAATCATGATTTATGAATTGAATCATGAATCATGAATCAAATCATGAATCATGAATTGAATCATGAATCATGAATCGAATCATGAATCATGAATTGAATCATGAATCATGAATTGAATCATAAATTGAATCATAAATCATGAATCATGAATTGAATCATGAATCATGAATCGAATCATGAATCATGAATTGAATCATGTATCATGAATCATGAATCGAATCATGAATCATGAATCGAATCATGAATCATAAATCGAATCATGAATCATGAATCATGAATCGTTGAATTGAATCATGAATTGAATCATGAATCATGAATCATGAATCGAATCATGAATTTTGAATCATGAATCATGAATCGAATCATGAATCATAAATCGAATCATGAATCATGAATCATAAATCGAATCATGAATCATGAATCGGATCATGAATCATGAATCGAATCATAAATCATGAATTGAATCATGAATCATGAATCATGAATTGAATCATGAATCATGAATCGAATCATGAAACATGAATTGAATCATGAATCATGAATTAAATCATGAATCATGATGTGCATCATGAATCATGAATTGAATCATGAATCATTAATCATGAATTAAATCATGAATCATGAAATGAATCATGAATCTTGAAATGAATCATGAATTGAATCATAAATCATGAATCTTGAAATGAATCATGAATTGAATCATGAATCATGAATCTTGAAATGAATCATGAATTGAATCATGAATCATGAATCATGAAATGAATCATGAATCATGAATCATGAAATGAATCATGAATTGAATCATGAATCATGAATTGAATCATGAATACTGAATCATGATTCATGAATTGAATCATGAATCATGAATCGAATCATGAATCATGAATTGAATCATGAATCATGAATCATAAATCGAATCATGAATCACAAATCATGAATCGAATCATGAATCATGAATTGAATCATGAATCATGAATTGAATCATGAATCATGAATCATGAATCGAATCATGAATTTTGAATCATGAATCATGAATCGAATCATGAATCATGAGAATCAGAATCATGATCATGAATCATGAATCAGAATCGATCATGAATCTAATCATGAATCATGAATCATGAATCAAATCATGAATCATGAATTGAATCATGAATCATGAATCGAATCATGAATCATGAATTGAATCCTGAATCATGAATCGTGAATCGAATCATGAATCATGAATCATGAATTGAATCATGAATCATGAATCGAATCATGAATTAAATAATGAATCATTAATCATGAATTGAATCATGAATCATGAATCAAATCATGAATCATGAATCATGAATCAAATCATGAATCATGAATTGAATCATGAATCATGAATCGAATCATGAATCATGAATTGAATCATGAATCATGAATTAAGTAGAGAACCATGAATCATGAATTGAATCATGAATCATGAATCATGAATTGAATCATGAATCATGAATCATGAATTGAATCATGAATCATGAAATGAATCATGAATCATGAATCATGATTTATGAATTGAATCATGAATCATGAATCAAATCATGAATCATGAATTGAATCATGAATCATGAATCGAATCATGAATCATGAATTAAATCATGAATCATGAATTGAATCAAAAATTGAATCATAAATCATGAATCATGAATTGAATCATGAATCATGAATCGAATCATGAATCATGAATTGAATCATGTATCATGAATCATGAATCGAATTATGAATCATGAATCGAATCATGAATCATGAATTGAATCATGAATCATGAATTGAATCATGAATCATGAATTGAATCATGAATCATGAATCATGAATCGAATCATGAATTTTGAATCATGAATCATGAATCGAATCATGAATCATGAATCGAATTATGAATCATGAATTGAATCATGAATCATGAATCTTGAATTAAATCATAAATCATGAATCATGAATCGAATAATGAATCATGAATTGAAACATGAATCATGAATTGAATCATGAATCATGAATCATGAATCGAATCATGAATTATGAATCATGAATTATGAATCATGAATCATGAATCGAATCATGAATCATGAATCATGAATTGAATCATGAATCATGAATCATGAATTGAATCATGAATCATGAATCATGAATCATGAATCGACTCATGAATCATGAATTGAATCATGAATCATTAATTGAATCATGAATCATGAATGATGAATCATGAATTGAAACATGAATCATGAATTATGAATTGAATCATGAATCATGAATCGAATCATGAATCATGAATTGAATCATGAATCATGAATCATGAATTGAATCATGAATCATGAATCATGAATTGAATCATGAATCATGAAATGAATCATGAATCATGAATCATGATTTATGAATTGAATCATGAATCATGAATCAAATCATGAATCATGAATTGAATCATGAATCGAATCATGAATCATGAATTGAATCATGAATCATGAATTGAATCATAAATTGAATCATAAATCATGAATCATGAATTAAATCATGAATCATGAATCGAATCATGAATCATGAATTGAATCATGTATCATGAATCATGAATCGAATCATGAATCATGAATCGAATCATGAATCATGAATTGAATCATGAATCATGAATTGAATCATGAATCATGAATTGAATCATGAATCATGAATCATGAATCGAATCATGAATTTTGAATCATGAATCATGAATCGAATCATGAATCATGAATTGAATCATGAATCATGAATTGAATCATGAATCATGAATCATGAATCGAATCATGAATTTTGAATCATGCATCATGAATCGAATCATGAATCATGAATCGAATCATGAATCATGAATCATGAATCGAATCATGAATCATTAATCGAATCATGAATCATGAATCATGAATCAAATCATGAATCATGAATTGAATCATGAATCATGAATCGAATCATGAATCATGAATTTAATCATCAATCATGAATTGAATCCTGAATCATGAATTGTGAATTGAATCATGAATCATGAATCATGAATTGAATCATGAATCATGAATCGAATCATGAATTAAATAATGAATCATGAATCATGAATTGAATCATGAATCATGAATCGAATAATGAATTAAATAATGAATCATGAATCATGAATTGAATCATGAATCATGAATCGAATCATGAATCATGAATCGAATCATGAATCATGAATCATGAATCATGAATTGAATCATGAATCATGAATCGAATCATGAATCATGAATTGAATCATGAATCATGAATGGAATCATGAATTGAATCATGAATCATGAATCATGAATTGAATCATGAATCATGAATCGAATCATGAATCATGAATTGAATCATGAATCATGAATCATGAATTGAATCATGAATCATGAATCATGAATTGAATCATGAATCATGAAATGAATCATGAATCATGAATCATGATTTATGAATTGAATCATGAATCATGAATCAAATCATGAATCATGAATTGAATCATGAATCGAATCATGAATCATGAATTGAATCATGAACCATGAATTGAATCATAAATTGAATCATAAATCATGAATCATGAATTAAATCATGAATCATGAATCGTATCATGAATCATGAATTGAATCATGTATCATGAATCATGAATCGAATCATGAATCATGAATCGAATCATGAATCATGAATTGAATCATGAATCATGAATTGAATCATGAATCATGAATTGAATCATGAATCATGAATCATGAATCGAATCATGAATTTTGAATCATGAATCATGAATCGAATCATGAATCATGAATTGAATCATGAATCATGAATTGAATCATGAATCATGAATCATGAATCGAATCATGAATTTGAACCATGAATCATGAATCGAATCATGAATCATGAATCGAATCATGAATCATGAATCATGAATCGAATCATGAATCATGAATCGAATCATGAATCATGAATCATGAATCAAATCATGAATCATGAATTGAATCATGAATCATGAATCGAATCATGAATCATGAATTTAATCATCAATCATGAATTGAATCCTGAATCATGAATTGTGAATTGAATCATGAATCATGAATCATGAATTGAATCATGAATCATGAATCGAATCATGAATTAAATAATGAATCATGAATCATGAATTGAATCATGAATCATGAATCGAATAATGAATTAAATAATGAATCATGAATCATGAATTGAATCATGAATCATGAATCGAATCATGAATCATGAATCGAATCATGAATCATGAATCATGAATCATGAATTGAATCATGAATCATGAATCGAATCATGAATCATGAATTGAATCATGAATCATGAATGGAATCATGAATTGAATCATGAATCATGAATCATGAATTGAATGATGAATCATGAATCGAATCATGAATCATGAATTGAATCATGAATCATGAATCTTAATTTGAATCATGAAGCATGAATCATGAATTGAATCATGAATCATGAATCGAATCATGAATTAAATAATGAATCATGAATCATGAATTGAATCATGAATCATGAATCGAATCATGAATCATGAATCATGACTTGAATCATAAATTGAATCTTAAATCATAAATCATGAATTGAATCATGAATCATGAATTGAATCATGAATTAAATAATGAATCATGAATCATAATTTGAATCATGAAGCATGAATCATAATTTGAATCATGAATCGATTCATGAATTATGAATCATGAATCATGAATCGAATCATGAATCATAATTCGAATCATGAATCATGAATCGAAACATGAATCATGAATCATGAATTGAATCATGAATTATGAATCGAAACACGAATCATGAAAAGAATCATGAATCATGAAACGAATCATAAATCATTAAACATGAATCGAATCATGAATCATGAATTAAATCATGAATCATGAATTGAATCATAAATCATGAATTGAATTATGAATCATGAATTATGAATCATGAATCATGAATCAAATCATGAATCATGAATTGAATCATGAATCATGAATCGAATCATGAATCATGAATTGAATCATGAATCATGAATTGAATCATGAATTGAATCATAAATCACGAATCATGAATTGAATGATGAATCATGAATTGAATCATGAATCATGAATCGAATCATGAATCATGAATTGAATGATGAATCATGAATCGAATCATGAATCATGAATTGAATCATGAATCATGAATCATAATTTGAATCATGAATCATGAATCATGAATTGAATCATGAATCATGAATCGAATCATGAATTAAATAATGAATCATGAATCATGAATTGAATCATGAATCATGAATCGAATCATGAATCATGAATTGAATCATAAATTGAATCATAAATCATAAATCATGAATTGAATCATTAATCATGAATCGAATCATGAATCATGAATTGAATCATGAATCATGAATCGTGAATTAAATCATGAATCATGAATCATGAATCGAATAATGAATCATGAATTGAAACATGAATCATGAATTGAATCATGAATCATGAATCATGAATCGAATCATGAATTATGAATCATGAATTATGAATCATGAATCATGAATCGAATCATGAATCATAATTCGAATCATGAATCATGAATTGAAACATGAATCATTAATCAAATCATGAATCATGAATCGAACCATGAATCATGAATCATGAATTGAATCATGAATCATGAATCATGAATTGAATCATGAATCATGAATCATGAATCATGAATTGAATCATGAATTGAATCATGAATCATGAATTGAATCATGAATCATGAATGATGAATCATGAATTGAAACATGAATCATGAATCATGAATTGAATCATGAATCTTGAATCGAATCATGAATCATGAATTAAATAATGAATCATGAATCATGAATTGAATCATGAATCATGAATCATGAATTGAATCATGAATCATGAATCATGATTTGAATCATGAATCATGAAATGAATCATGAACCATGAATCATGAATTGAATCATGAATCATGAATCATGATTTATGAATTGAATCATGAATCATGAATCAAATCATAAATCATGAATTGAATCATGAATCATGAATCGAATCATGAATCATGAATTGAATCATGAATCATGAATTGAATCATAAATTGAATCATAAATCATGAATCATGAATTGAATCATGAATCATGAATCAAATCATGAATCATGAATTGAATCATGTATCATGAATGATGAATCGAATGATGAATCATGAATCGAATCATGAATTGAATCATGAATCATGAATTGAATCATGAATTGAATCATGAATCATGAATCATGAATTGAATCATGAATCATTAATCGAATCATGAATTAAATAATGAATCATGAATCATGAATTGAATCATGAATCATAAATCGAATCATGAATCATGAATCGGATCATGAATCATGAATCGAATCATAAATCATGAATTGAATCATGAATCAAGAATCATGAATCATGAATTGAATCATAAATCATGAATCGAATCATGAAACATGAATTGAATCATGAATCATGAATTAAATCATGAATCATGAAGTGCATCATGAATCATGAATTGAATCATGAATCATTAATCATGAATTAAATCATGAATCATGAAATGAATCATGAATCTTGAAATGAATCATGAATTGAATCATAAATCATGAATCTTAAATGAATCATGATTGAATCATAAATCATGAATTTAGAAATGAATCATGAATTGAATCATGAATCATGAATCATGAAATGAATCATGAATTGAATCATGAATCATGAATTGAATCATGAATACTGAATCATGATTCATGAATTGAATCATGAATCATGAATCGAATCATGAATCATGAATTGAATCATGAATCATGAATCATAAATCGAATCATGAATCATGAATCATGAATCATGAATCGAATCATGATCATGAATTGAATCATGAATCATGAATTGAATCATGAATCATGAATCATGAATCGAATCATGAATTTTGAATCATGAATCATGAATCGAATCATGAATCATAAATCGAATCATGAATCATGAATCATAAATCGAATCATGAATCATGAATCGGATCATGAATCATGAATCGAATCATAAATCATGAATTGAATCATGAATCATGAATCATGAATTGAATCATGAATCGAATCATGAAACATGAATTGAATCATGAATTATGAATTAAATCATGAATCATGAAGTGCATCATGAATCATGAATTGAATCATGAATCATTAATCATGAATTAAATCATGAATCATGAAATGAATCATGAATCTTGAAATGAATCATGAATTGAATCATAAATCATGAATCTTGAAATGAATCATGAATTGAATCATAAATCATGAATCTTGAAATGAATCATGAATTGAATCATGAATCATGAATCATGAAATGAATCATGAATCATGAAATGAATCATGAATTGAATCATGAATCATGAATTGAATCATGAATACTGAATCATGATTCATGAATTGAATCATGAATCATGAATCAAATCATGAATCATGAATTGAATCATGAATCATGAATCGAATCATGAATCATGAATTGAATCATCAATCATGAATTGAATCATGAATTGAATCATAAATCATGAATCATGAATTGAATCATGAATCATGAATCGAATCATGAATCATGAATCGAATCATGAATCATGAATTGAATCCTGAATCATGAATCGTGAATCGAATCATGAATCATGAATCATGAATTGAATCATGAATCATGAATCGAATCATGAATTAAATAATGAATCATTAATCATGAATTGAATCATGAATCATGAATCAAATCATGAATCATGAATCATGAATCAAATCATGAATCATGAATTGAATCATGAATCATGAATCGAATCATGAATCATGAATTGAATCATGAATCATGAATTGAATCATGAATTGAATCATAAATCATAAATCATGTATTGAATCATGAATCATGAATCGAATCATGAATCATGAATTTAATCATGAATCATGAATCATGAATTGAATCATGAATCATGAATCATGAATCGAATCATGAATCATGAATCATAAATCATGAATTGAATGATGAATCATGAATCGAATCATGAATCATGAATTGAATCATGAATCATGAATGGAATCATGAATTGAATCATAAATCATGAATCATGAATTGAATGATGAATCATGAATCGAATCATGAATCATGAATTGAATCATGAATCATGAATCATGAATCGAATCATGAATCATGAATCGAATCATGAATCATGAATCATAAATCATGAATTGAATGATGAATCATGAATCGAATCATGAATCATGAATTGAATCATGAATCATGAATGGAATCATGAATTGAATCATAAATCATGAATCATGAATTGAATGATGAATCATGAATCGAATCATGAATCATGAATTGAATCATGAATCATGAATCGAATCATGAATTAAATAATGAATCATGAATCATGAATTGAATCATGAATCATGAATTGAATCATGAATCATGAATCATGACTTGAATAATAAATTGAATCTTAAATCATAAATCATGATTGAATCATGAATCATGAATCGAATCATGTATCATGAATTGAATCATGAATCATGAATCATGAATCAAATCATGAATCATGAATTGAATCATGAATCATGAATTGAATCATGAATCATGAATCATAATTCGAATCATGAATTATGAATCATGAATCATGAATCGAATCATGAATCATAATTCGAATCATGAATCATGAATCGAAACATGAATCATGAATTGAATCATGAATCATGAATTATGAATCGAAACACGAATCATGAAAAGAATCATGAATCATGAAACGAATCATAAATCAATAAACATGAATCGAATCATGAATCATGAATTGAATCATGAATCATGAATTGAATCATAACTCATGAATTGAAACATGAATCATGAATTGAATAATGAATCATGAATCATGATCGAATCATGAATCATAATTCGAATCATGAATCATGAATCGAAACATGAATCATGAATTGAGTCATGAATCATGAATTGAATCATGAATTAGGAATCGAAACACGAATCATGAAAAGAATCATGAATCGTGAACTAATCATAAATCATTAAACATGAATCGAATCATGAATCATGAATTGAATCATGAATCATGAATTGAATCATAAATCATGAATTGAATTATGAATCATGAATTATGAATCATGAATCATGAATCAAATCATGAATCATGAATTGAATCATGAATCATGAATCGAATCATGAATCATGAATTGAATCATGAATCATGAATTGAATCATGAATTGAATCATAAATCATGAATCATGAATTGAATCATGAATCATGAATTGAATCATGAATCATGAATCGAATCATGAATCATGATTTGAATGATGAATCATGAATCGAATCATGAATCATGAATTGAATCATGAATCATGAATCATAATTTGAATCATGAATCATGAATCATGAATTGAATCATGAATCATGAATCGAATCATGAATTAAATAATGAATCATGAATCATGAATTGAATCATGAATCATGAATCGAATCATGAATCATGAATTGAATCATAAATTGAATCATAAATCATAAATCATGAATTGAATCATGAATCATGAATCGAAACATGAATCATGAATTGAATCATGAATCATGAATCTTGAATTAAATCATAAATCATGAATCATGAATCGAATAATGAATCATGAATTGAAACATGAATCATGAATTGAATCATGAATCATGAATCATGAATCGAATCATGAATTATGAATCATGAATTATGAATCATGAATCATGAATCGAATCATGAATCATGAATTGAATCATGAATCATGAATCATGAATTGAATCATGAATCATGAATCATGAATCATGAATCGACTCATGAATCATGAATTGAATCATGAATCATTAATTGAATCATGAATCATGAATGATGAATCATGAATTGAAACATGAATCATGAATCATGAATTGAATCATGAATCATGAATCGAATCATGAATCATGAATTGAATCATGAATCATGAATTAAATAGAGAATCATGAATCATGAATTGAATCATGAATCATGAATCATGAATTGAATCATGAATCATGAATCATGAATTGAATCATGAATCATGAAATGACTCATGAATCATGAATCATGATTTATGAATTGAATCATGAATCATGAATCAAATCATGAATCATGAATTGAATCATGAATCATGAATCGAATCATGAATCATGAATTGAATCATGAATCATGAATTGAATCATAAATTGAATCATAAATCATGAATCATGAATTGAATCATGAATCATGAATCGAATCATGAATCATGAATTGAATCATGTATCATGAATCATGAATCGAATCATGAATCATGAATCGAATCATGAATCATGAATTGAATCATGAATCATGAATCGAATCATGAATCATGAATTGAATCATGTATCATGAATCATGAATCGAATCATGAATCATGAATCGAATCATGAATCATGAATTGAATCATGAATCATGAATTGAATCATGAATCATGAATTATGAATCGAATCATGAATTTTGAATCATGAATCATGAATCGAATCATGAATCATGAATCGAATCATGAATCATGAATTGAATCATGAATCATGAATCTTGAATTAAATCATAAATCATGAATCATGAATCGAATAATGAATCATGAATTGAAACATGAATCATGAATTGAATCATGAATCATGAATCATGAATCGAATCATGAATTATGAATCATGAATTATGAATCATGAATCATGAATCGAATCATGAATCATGAATCATGAATTGAATCATGAATCATGAATCATGAATTGAATCATGAATCATGAATCATGAATCATGAATCGACTCATGAATCATGAATTGAATCATGAATCATTAATTGAATCATGAATCATGAATCATGAATCATGAATTGAAACATGAATCATGAATCATGAATTGAATCATGAATCATGAATCGAATCATGAATCATGAATTGAATCATGAATCATGAATTAAATAGAGAATCATGAATCATGAATTGAATCATGAATCATGAATCATGAATTGAATCATGAATCATGAATCATGAATTGAATCATGAATCATGAAATGAATCATGAATCATGAATCATGATTTATGAATTGAATCATGAATCATGAATCAAATCATGAATCATGAATTGAATCATGAATCATGAATCGAATCATGAATCATGAATTGAATCATGAATCATGAATTGAATCATAAATTGAATCATAAATCATGAATCATGAATTGAATCATGAATCATGAATCGAATCATGAATTGAATCATGTATCATGAATCATGAATCGAATCATGAATCATGAATCGAATCATGAATCATGAATTGAATCATGAATCATGAATTGAATCATGAATCATGAATTGAATCATGAATCATGAATCGAATCATGAATTTTGAATCATGAATCATGAATCGAATCATGAATCATGAATCGAATCATGAATCATGAATTGAATCATGAATCATGTATCTTGAATTAAATCATAAATCATGAATCATGAATCGAATAATGAATCATGAATTGAAACATGAATCATGAATTGAATCATGAATCATGAATCATGAATCGAATCATGAATTATGAATCATGAATTATGAATCATGAATCATGAATCGAATCATGAATCATGAATCATGAATTGAATCATGAATCATGAATCATGAATTGAATCATGAATCATGAATCATGAATCATGAATCGACTCATGAATCATGAATTGAATCATGAATCATTAATTGAATCATGAATCATGAATGATGAATCATGAATTGAAACATGAATCATGAATCATGAATTGAATCATGAATCATGAATCGAATCATGAATCATGAATTGAATCATGAATCATGAATTAAATAGAGAATCATGAATCATGAATTGAATCATGAATCATGAATCATGAATTGAATCATGAATCATGAATCATGAATTGAATCATGAATCATGAAATGAATCATGAATCATGAATCATGATTTATGAATTGAATCATGAATCATGAATCAAATCATGAATCATGAATTGAATCATGAATCATGAATCGAATCATGAATCATGAATTGAATCATGAATCATGAATTGAATCATGAATCATGAATCATGAATTGAATCATGAATCATGAATCATGAATTGAATCATGAATCATGAAATGAATCATGAATCATGAATCATGATTTATGAATTGAATCATGAATCATGAATCAAATCATGAATCATGAATTGAATCATGAATCATGAATCGAATCATGAATCATGAATTGAATCATGAATCATGAATTGAATCATAAATTGAATCATAAATCATGAATCATGAATTGAATCATGAATCATGAATCGAATCATGAATCATGAATTGAATCATGTATCATGAATCATGAATCGAATCATGAATCATGAATTGAATCATGAATCATGAATCGTGAATTAAATCATGAATCATGAATCATGAATCGAATAATGAATCATGAATTGAAACATGAATCATGAATTGAATCATGAATCATGAATCATGAATCGAATCATGAATTATGAATCATGAATTATGAATCATGAATCATGAATCGAATCATGAATCATAATTCGAATCATGAATCATGAATTGAAACATGAATCATTAATCAAATCATGAATCATGAATCGAACCATGAATCATGAATCATGAATTGAATCATGAATCATGAATCATGAATTGAATCATGAATCATGAATCATGAATCATGAATTGAATCATGAATTGAATCATGAATCATGAATTGAATCATGAATCATGAATGATGAATCATGAATTGAAACATGAATCATGAATCATGAATTGAATCATGAATCTTGAATCGAATCATGAATCATGAATTAAATAATGAATCATGAATCATGAATTGAATCATGAATCATGAATCATGAATTGAATCATGAATCATGAATCATGATTTGAATCATGAATCATGAAATGAATCATGAACCATGAATCATGAATTGAATCATGAATCATGAATCATGATTTATGAATTGAATCATGAATCATGAATCAAATCATAAATCATGAATTGAATCATGAATCATGAATCGAATCATGAATCATGAATTGAATCATGAATCATGAATTGAATCATAAATTGAATCATAAATCATGAATCATGAATTGAATCATGAATCATGAATCGAATCATGAATCATGAATTGAATCATGTATCATGAATGATGAATCGAATGATGAATCATGAATCGAATCATGAATCATGAATTGAATCATGAATCATGAATTGAATCATGAATTGAATCATGAATCATGAATCATGAATTGAATCATGAATCGTTAATCGAATCATGAATTAAATAATGAATCATGAATCATGAATTGAATCATGAATCATAAATCGAATCATGAATCATGAATCGGATCATGAATCATGAATCGAATCATAAATCATGAATTGAATCATGAATCAAGAATCATGAATCATGAATTGAATCATAAATCATGAATCGAATCATGAAACATGAATTGAATCATGAATCATGAATTAAATCATGAATCATGAAGTGCATCATGAATCATGAATTGAATCATGAATCATTAATCATGAATTAAATCATGAATCATGAAATGAATCATGAATCTTGAAATGAATCATGAATTGAATCATAAATCATGAATCTTGAAATGAATCCTGAATTGAATCATAAATCATGAATTTAGAAATGAATCATGAATTGAATCATGAATCATGAATCATGAAATGAATCATGAATTGAATCATGAATCATGAATTGAATCATGAATACTGAATCATGATTCATGAATTGAATCATGAATCATGAATCGAATCATGAATCATGAATTGAATCATGAATCATGAATCATAAATCGAATCATGAATCATGAATCATGAATCATGAATCGAATCATGAATCATGAATTGAATCATGAATCATGAATTGAATCATGAATCATGAATCATGAATCGAATCATGAATTTTGAATCATGAATCATGAATCGAATCATGAATCATAAATCGAATCATGAATCATGAATCATAAATCGAATCATGAATCATGAATCGGATCATGAATCATGAATCGAATCATAAATCATGAATTGAATCATGAATCATGAATCATGAATTGAATCATGAATCATGAATCGAATCATGAAACATGAATTGAATCATGAATCATGAATTAAATCATGAATCATGAAGTGCATCATGAATCATGAATTGAATCATGAATCATTAATCATGAATTAAATCATGAATCATGAAATGAATCATGAATCTTGAAATGAATCATGAATTGAATCATAAATCATGAATCTTGAAATGAATCATGAATTGAATCATAAATCATGAATCTTGAAATGAATCATGAATTGAATCATGAATCATGAATCATGAATCATGAAATGAATCATGAATCATGAATCATGAAATGAATCATGAATTGAATCATGAATCATGAATTGAATCATGAATACTGAATCATGATTCATGAATTGAATCATGAATCATGAATCGAATCATGAATCATGAATTGAATCATGAATCATGAATCATAAATCGAATCATGAATCATGAATCATGAATAATGAATCGAATCATGAATCATGAATTGAATCATGAATCATGAATTGAATCATGAATCATGAATCATGAATCGAATCATGAATTTTGAATCATGAATCAAGAATCGAATCATGAATCATGAATCGAATCATGAATCATTAATCATGAATCGAATCATGAATTTTGAATCATGAATCAAGAATCGAATCATGAATCATGATCGAATCATGAATCATGAATCATGAATCGATCAATCGAATCATGAATCGATTCATGAATCATGAATCATGAATCAAATCATGAATCATGAATTGAATCATGAATCATGAATCGAATCATGAATCATGAATTTAATCATCAATCATGAATTGAATCATGAATTGAATCATAAATCATGAATCATGAATTGAATCATGAATCATGAATCGAATCATGAATCATGAATCGAATCATGAATCATGAATTGAATCCTGAATCATGAATCGTGAATCGAATCATGAATCATGAATCATGAATTGAATCATGAATCATGAATCGAATCATGAATTAAATAATGAATCATTAATCATGAATTGAATCATGAATCATGAATCAAATCATGAATCATGAATCATGAATCAAATCATGAATCATGAATTGAATCATGAATCATGAATCGAATCATGAATCATGAATTGAATCATGAATCATGAATTGAATCATGAATTGAATCATAAATCATAAATCATGTATTGAATCATGAATCATGAATCGAATCATGAATCATGAATTTAATCATGAATCATAAATCATGAATTGAATCATGAATCATGAATCATGAATCGAATCATGAATCATGAATCGAATCATGAATCATGAATCATAAATCATGAATTGAATGATGAATCATGAATCGAATCATGAATCATGAATTGAATCATGAATCATGAATGGAATCATGAATTGAATCATAAATCATGAATCATGAATTGAATGATGAATCATGAATCGAATCATGAATCATGAATTGAATCATGAATCATGAATCATAATTTGAATCATGAAGCATGAATCATGAATTGAATCATGAATCATGAATCGAATCATGAATTAAATAATGAATCATGAATCATGAATTGAATCATGAATCATGAATTGAATCATGAATCATGAATCATGACTTGAATAATAAATTGAATCTTAAATCATAAATCATGAATTGAATCATGAATCATGAATCGAATCATGTATCATGAATTGAATCATGAATCATGAATCATGAATCAAATCATGAATCATGAATTGAATCATGAATCATGAATTGAATCATGAATCATGAATCATAATTCGAATCATGAATTATGAATCATGAATCATGAATCGAATCATGAATCATAATTCGAATCATGAATCATGAATCGAAACATGAATCATGAATTGAATCATGAATCATGAATTATGAATCGAAACACGAATCATGAAAAGAATCATGAATCATGAAACGAATCATAAATCAATAAACATGAATCGAATCATGAATCATGAATTGAATCATGAATCATGAATTGAATCATAACTCATGAATTGAAACATGAATCATGAATTGAATTATGAATCATGAATCATGAATCGAATCATGAATCATAATTCGAATCATGAATCATGAATCGAAACATGAATCATGAATTGAGTCATGAATCATGAATTGAATCATGAATTAGGAATCGAAACACGAATCATGAAAAGAATCATGAATCGTGAAACTAATCATAAATCATTAAACATGAATCGAATCATGAATCATGAATTGAATCATGAATCATGAATTGAATCATAAATCATGAATTGAATTATGAATCATGAATTATGAATCATGAATCATGAATCAAATCATGAATCATGAATTGAATCATGAATCATGAATCGAATCATGAATCATGAATTGAATCATGAATCATGAATTGAATCATGAATTGAATCATAAATCATGAATCATGAATTGAATCATGAATCATGAATTGAATCATGAATCATGAATCGAATCATGAATCATGAATTGAATGATGAATCATGAATCGAATCATCAATCATGAATTGAATCATGAATCATGAATCATAATTTGAATCATGAATCATGAATCATGAATTGAATCATGAATCATGAATCGAATCATGAATTAAATAATGAATCATGAATCATGAATTGAATCATGAATCATGAATCGAATCATGAATCATGAATTGAATCATAAATTGAATCATAAATCATAAATCATGAATTGAATCATGAATCATGAATCGAAACATGAATCATGAATTGAATCATGAATCATGAATCTTGAATTAAATCATAAATCATGAATCATGAATCGAATAATGAATCATGAATTGAAACATGAATCATGAATTGAATCATGAATCATGAATCATGAATCGAATCATGAATTATGAATCATGAATTATGAATCATGAATCATGAATCGAATCATGAATCATGAATCATGAATTGAATCATGAATCATGAATCATGAATTGAATCATGAATCATGAATCATGAATCATGAATCGACTCATGAATCATGAATTGAATCATGAATCATTAATTGAATCATGAATCATGAATGATGAATCATGAATTGAAACATGAATCATGAATCATGAATTGAATCATGAATCATGAATCGAATCATGAATCATGAATTGAATCATGAATCATGAATTAAATAGAGAATCATGAATCATGAATTGAATCATGAATCATGAATCATGAATTGAATCATGAATCATGAATCATGAATTGAATCATGAATCATGAAATGAATCATGAATCATGAATCATGATTTATTATGAATTGAATCATGAATCATGAATCAAATCATGAATCATGAATTGAATCATGAATCATGAATCGAATCATGAATCATGAATTGAATCATGAATCATGAATTGAATCATAAATTGAATCATAAATCATGAATCATGAATTGAATCATGAATCATGAATCGAATCATGAATCATGAATTGAATCATGTATCATGAATCATGAATCGAATCATGAATCATGAATCGAATCATGAATCATGAATCATGAATTGAATCATGAATCATGAATTGAATCATGAATCATGAATCATGAATCGAATCATGAATTTTGAATCATGAATCATGAATCGAATCATGAATCATGAATCGAATCATGAATCATGAATTGAATCATGAATCATGAATCTTGAATTAAATCATAAATCATGAATCATGAATCGAATAATGAATCATGAATTGAAACATGAATCATGAATTGAATCATGAATCATGAATCATGAATCGAATCATGAATTATGAATCATGAATTATGAATCATGAATCATGAATCGAATCATGAATCATGAATCATGAATTGAATCATGAATCATGAATCATGAATTGAATCATGAATCATGAATCATGAATCATGAATCGACTCATGAATCATGAATTGAATCATGAATCATTAATTGAATCATGAATCATGAATCATGAATCATGAATTGAAACATGAATCATGAATCATGAATTGAATCATGAATCATGAATCGAATCATGAATCATGAATTGAATCATGAATCATGAATTAAATAGAGAATCATGAATCATGAATTGAATCATGAATCATGAATCATGAATTGAATCATGAATCATGAATCATGAATTGAATCATGAATCATGAAATGAATCATGAATCATGAATCATGATTTATGAATTGAATCATGAATCATGAATCAAATCATGAATCATGAATTGAATCATGAATCATGAATCGAATCATGAATCATGAATTGAATCATGAATCATGAATTGAATCATAAATTGAATCATAAATCATGAATCATGAATTGAATCATGAATCATGAATCGAATCATGAATTGAATCATGTATCATGAATCATGAATCGAATCATGAATCATGAATCGAATCATGAATCATGAATTGAATCATGAATCATGAATTGAATCATGAATCATGAATTGAATCATGAATCATGAATCGAATCATGAATTTTGAATCATGAATCATGAATCGAATCATGAATCATGAATCGAATCATGAATCATGAATTGAATCATGAATCATGTATCTTGAATTAAATCATAAATCATGAATCATGAATCGAATAATGAATCATGAATTGAAACATGAATCATGAATTGAATCATGAATCATGAATCATGAATCGAATCATGAATTATGAATCATGAATTATGAATCATGAATCATGAATCGAATCATGAATCATGAATCATGAATTGAATCATGAATCATGAATCATGAATTGAATCATGAATCATGAATCATGAATCGACTCATGAATCATGAATTGAATCATGAATCATTAATTGAATCATGAATCATGAATGATGAATCATGAATTGAAACATGAATCATGAATCATGAATTGAATCATGAATCATGAATCGAATCATGAATCATGAATTGAATCATGAATCATTAATTAAATAGAGAATCATGAATCATGAATTGAATCATGAATCATGAATCATGAATTGAATCATGAATCATGAATCATGAATTGAATCATGAATCATGAATCATGAATTGAATCATGAATCATGAAATGAATCATGAATCATGAATCATGATTTATGAATTGAATCATGAATCATGAATCAAATCATGAATCATGAATTGAATCATGAATCATGAATCGAATCATGAATCATGAATTGAATCATGAATCATGAATTGAATCATGAATCATGAATCATGAATTGAATCATGAATCATGAATCATGAATTGAATCATGAATCATGAAATGAATCATGAATCATGAATCATGATTTATGAATTGAATCATGAATCATGAATCAAATCATGAATCATGAATTGAATCATGAATCATGAATCGAATCATGAATCATGAATTGAATCATGAATCATGAATTGAATCATAAATTGAATCATAAATCATGAATCATGAATTGAATCATGAATCATGAATCGAATCATGAATCATGAATTGAATCATGTATCATGAATCATGAATCGAATCATGAATCATGAATCGAATCATGAATCATAAATCGAATCATGAATCATGAATCATGAATCATGAATCGGATCATGAATCATGAATTGAATCATGAATTGAATCATGAATCATGAATCATGAATCGAATCATGAATTTTGAATCATGAATCATGAATCGAATCATGAATCATAAATCGAATCATGAATCATGAATCATAAATCGAATCATGAATCATGAATCGGATCATGAATCATGAATCGAATCATAAATCATGAATTGAATCATGAATCATGAATCATGAATTGAATCATGAATCATGAATCGAATCATGAAACATGAATTGAATCATGAATCATGAATTAAATCATGAATCATGAAGTGCATCATGAATCATGAATTGAATCATGAATCATTAATCATGAATTAAATCATGAATCATGAAATGAATCATGAATCTTGAAATGAATCATGAATTGAATCATAAATCATGAATCTTGAAATGAATCATGAATTGAATCATGAATCATGAATCTTGAAATGAATCATGAATTGAATCATGAATCATGAATCATGAAATGAATCATGAATCATGAATCATGAAATGAATCATGAATTGAATCATGAATCATGAATTGAATCATGAATACTGAATCATGATTCATGAATTGAATCATGAATCATGAATCGAATCATGAATCATGAATTGAATCATGAATCATGAATCATAAATCGAATCATGAATCATGAATCATGAATCATGAATCGAATCATGAATCATGAATTGAATCATGAATCATGAATTGAATCATGAATCATGAATCATGAATCGAATCATGAATTTTGAATCATGAATCATGAATCGAATCATGAATCATGAATCGAATCATGAATCATGAATCATGAATCGAATCATGAATCGAATCATGAATCATGAATCATGAATTGAATCATGAATCATGAATCGAATCATGAATCATGAATCGAATCATGAATCATGAATTTAATCATCAATCATGAATTGAATCATGAATTGAATCATAAATCATGAATCATGAATTGAATCATGAATCATGAATCGAATCATGAATCATGAATCGAATCATGAATCATGAATTGAATCCTGAATCATGAATCGTGAATCGAATCATGAATCATGAATCATGAATTGAATCATGAATCATGAATCGAATCATGAATTAAATAATGAATCATTAATCATGAATTGAATCATGAATCATGAATCAAATCATGAATCATGAATCATGAATCAAATCATGAATCATGAATTGAATCATGAATCATGAATCGAATCATGAATCATGAATTGAATCATGAATCATGAATTGAATCATGAATTGAATCATAAATCATAAATCATGTATTGAATCATGAATCATGAATCGAATCATGAATCATGAATTTAATCATGAATCATGAATCATGAATTGAATCATGAATCATGAATCATGAATCGAATCATGAATCATGAATCGAATCATGAATCATGAATCATAAATCATGAATTGAATGATGAATCATGAATCGAATCATGAATCATGAATTGAATCATGAATCATGAATGGAATCATGAATTGAATCATAAATCATGAATCATGAATTGAATGATGAATCATGAATCGAATCATGAATCATGAATTGAATCATGAATCATGAATCATAAATTGAATCATGAAGCATGAATCATGAATTGAATCATGAATCATGAATCGAATCATGAATTAAATAATGAATCATGAATCATGAATCGAATCATGAATTAAATAATGAATCATGAATCATGAATTGAATCATGAATCATGAATTGAATCATGAATCATGAATCATGACTTGAATAATAAATTGAATCTTAAATCATAAATCATGAATTGAATCATGAATCATGAATCGAATCATGTATCATGAATTGAATCATGAATCATGAATCATGAATCAAATCATGAATCATGAATTGAATCATGAATCATGAATTGAATCATGAATCATGAATCATAATTCGAATCATGAATTATGAATCATGAATCATGAATCGAATCATGAATCATAATTCGAATCATGAATCATGAATCGAAACATGAATCATGAATTGAATCATGAATCATGAATTATGAATCGAAACACGAATCATGAAAAGAATCATGAATCATGAAACGAATCATAAATCAATAAACATGAATCGAATCATTAATCATGAATTGAATCATGAATCATGAATTGAATCATAACTCATGAATTGAAACATGAATCATGAATTGAATCATGAATCATGAATCATGAATCGAATCATGAATCATAATTCGAATCATGAATCATGAATCGAAACATGAATCATGAATTGAATCATGAATTAGGAATCGAAACACGAATTATGAAAAGAATCATGAATCGTGAAACTAATCATAAATCATTAAACATGAATCGAATCATGAATCATGAATTGAATCATGAATCATGAATTGAATCATAAATCATGAATTGAATTATGAATCATGAATTATGAATCATGAATCATGAATCAAATCATGAATCATGAATTGAATCATGAATCATGAATCGAATCATGAATCATGAATTGAATCATGAATCATGAATTGAATCATGAATTGAATCATAAATCATGAATCATGAATTGAATCATGAATCATGAATCGAATCATGAATCATGAATCGAATCATGAATCATGAATTGAATCATGAATCATGAATCGAATCATGAATCATGAATTGAATCATGAATCATGAATCATAATTTGAATCATGAATCATGAATCATGAATTGAATCATGAATCATGAATCGAATCATGAATTAAATAATGAATCATGAATCATGAATTGAATCATGAATCATGAATCGAATCATGAATCATGAATTGAATCATAAATTGAATCATAAATCATAAATCATGAATTGAATCATGAATCATGAATCGAAACATGAATCATGAATTGAATCATGAATCATGAATCTTGAATTAAATCATAAATCATGAATCATGAATCGAATAATGAATCATGAATTGAAACATCAATCATGAATTGAATCATGAATCATGAATCATGAATCGAATCATGAATTATGAATCATGAATTATGAATCATGAATCATGAATCGAATCATGAATCATGAATCATGAATTGAATCATGAATCATGAATCATGAATTGAATCATGAATCATGAATCATGAATCATGAATCGACTCATGAATCATGAATTGAATCATGAATCATTAATTGAATCATGAATCATGAATGATGAATCATGAATTGAAACATGAATCATGAATCATGAATTGAATCATGAATCATGAATCGAATCATGAATCATGAATTGAATCATGAATCATGAATTAAATAGAGAATCATGAATCATGAATTGAATCATGAATCATGAATCATGAATTGAATCATGAATCATGAATCATGAATTGAATCATGAATCATGAAATGAATCATGAATCATGAATCATGATTTATGAATTGAATCATGAATCATGAATCAAATCATGAATCATGAATTGAATCATGAATCATGAATCGAATCATGAATCATGAATTGAATCATGAATCATGAATTGAATCATAAATTGAATCATAAATCATGAATCATGAATTGAATCATGAATCATGAATCGAATCATGAATCATGAATTGAATCATGTATCATGAATCATGAATCGAATCATGAATCATGAATCGAATCATGAATCATGAATTGAATCATGAATCATGAATTGAATCATGAATCATGAATTGAATCATGAATCATGAATCATGAATCGAATCATGAATTTTGAATCATGAATCATGAATCGAATCATGAATCATGAATTGAATCATGAATCATGAATCTTGAATTAAATCATAAATCATGAATCATGAATCGAATAATGAATCATGAATTGAAACATGAATCATGAATTGAATCATGAATCATGAATCATGAATCGAATCATGAATTATGAATCATGAATTATGAATCATGAATCATGAATCGAATCATGAATCATGAATCATGAATTGAATCATGAATCATGAATCATGAATTGAATCATGAATCATGAATCATGAATCATGAATCATGAATCGAATCATGAATCATGAATTGAATCATGAATCATTAATTGAATCATGAATCATGAATGATGAATCATGAATTGAAACATGAATCATGAATCATGAATTGAATCATGAATCATGAATCGAATCATGAATCATGAATTGAATCATGAATCATGAATTAAATAGAGAATCATGAATCATGAATTGAATCATGAATCATGAATCATGAATTGAATCATGAATCATGAATCATGAATTGAATCATGAATCATGAAATGAATCATGAATCATGAATCATGATTTATGAATTGAATCATGAATCATGAATCAAATCATGAATCATGAATTGAATCATGAATCATGAATCGAATCATGAATCATGAATTGAATCATGAATCATGAATTGAATCATAAATTGAATCATAAATCATGAATCATAAATTGAATCATTAATCATGAATCGAATCATGAATTGAATCATGTATCATGAATCATGAATCGAATCATGAATCATGAATCGAATCATGAATCATGAATTGAATCATGAATCATGAATTGAATCATGAATCATGAATTGAATCATGAATCATGAATCATGAATCGAATCATGAATTTTGAATCATGAATCATGAATCGAATCATGAATCATGAATCGAATCATGAATCATGAATCGAATCATGAATCATGAATTGAATCATGAATCATGAATCTTGAATTAAATCATAAATCATGAATCATGAATCGAATAATGAATCATGAATTGAAACATGAATCATGAATTGAATCATGAATCATGAATCATGAATCGAATCATGAATTATGAATCATGAATTATGAATCATGAATCATGAATCGAATCATGAATCATGAATCATGAATTGAATCATGAATCATGAATCATGAATTGAATCATGAATCATGAATCATGAATCATGAATCGACTCATGAATCATGAATTGAATCATGAATCATTAATTGAATCATGAATCATGAATGATGAATCATGAATTGAAACATGAATCATGAATCATGAATTGAATCATGAATCATGAATCGAATCATGAATCATGAATTGAATCATGAATCATGAATTAAATAGAGAATCATGAATCATGAATTGAATCATGAATCATGAATCATGAATTGAATCATGAATCATGAAATGAATCATGAATCATGAATCATGATTTATGAATTGAATCATGAATCATGAATCGAATCATGAATCATGAATTGAATCATGAATCATGAATTGAATCATGAATCATGAATCATGAATTGAATCATGAATCATGAATCATGAATTGAATCATGAATCATGAAATGAATCATGAATCATGATTTATGAATTGAATCATGAATCATGAATCAAATCATGAATCATGAATTGAATCATGAATCATGAATCGAATCATGAATCATGAGTTGAATCATGAATCATGAATTGAATCATAAATTGAATCATAAATCATGAATCATGAATTGAATCATGAATCATGAATCGAATCATGAATCATGAATTGAATCATGTATCATGAATCATGAATCGAATCATGAATCATGAATCGAATCATGAATCATGAATTGAATCATGAATCATGAATTGAATCATGAATCATGAATTGAATCATGAATCATGAATCATGAATCGAATCATGAATTTTGAATCATGAATCATGAATCGAATCATCAATCATGAATCGAATCATGAATCATGAATTGAATCATGAATCATGAATCTTGAATTAAATCATAAATCATGAATCATGAATCGAATAATGAATCATGAATTGAAACATGAATCATGAATTGAATCATGAATCATGAATCATGAATCGAATCATGAATTATGAATCATGAATTATGAATCATGAATCATGAATCGAATCATGAATCATGAATCATGAATTGAATCATGAATCATGAATCATGAATTGAATCATGAATCATGAATCATGAATCATGAATCGACTCATGAATCATGAATTGAATCATGAATCATTAATTGAATCATGAATCATGAATGATGAATCATGAATTGAAACATGAATCATGAATCATGAATTTAATCATGAATCATGAATCGAATCATGAATCATGAATTGAATCATGAATCATGAATTAAATAGAGAATCATGAATCATGAATTGAATCATGAATCATGAATTGAATCATGAATCATGAATCATGAATTGAATCATGAATCATGAAATGAATCATGAATCATGAATCATGATTTATGAATTGAATCATGAATCATGAATCAAATCATGAATCATGAATTGAATCATGAATCATGAATCGAATCATGAATCATGAATTGAATCATGAATCATGAATTGAATCATAAATTGAATCATAAATCATGAATCATGAATTGAATCATGAATCATGAATCGAATCATGAATCATGAATTGAATCATGTATCATGAATCATGAATCGAATCATGAATCATGAATCGAATCATGAATCATGAATTGAATCATGAATCATGAATTGAATCATGAATCATGAATTGAATCATGAATCATGAATCATGAATCGAATCATGAATTTTGAATCATGAATCATGAATCGAATCATGAATCATGAATTGAATCATGAATCATGAATTGAATCATGAATCATGAATCATGAATCGAATCATGAATTTTGAACCATGAATCATGAATCGAATCATGAATCATGAATCGAATCATGAATCATGAATCATGAATCGAATCATGAATCATTAATCTAATCATGAATCATGAATCATGAATCAAATCATGAATCATGAATTGAATCATGAATCATGAATCGAATCATGAATCATGAATTTAATCATCAATCATGAATTGAATCCTGAATCATGAATTGTGAATTGAATCATGAATCATGAATCATGAATTGAATCATGAATCATGAATCGAATCATGAATTAAATAATGAATCATGAATCATGAATTGAATCATGAATCATGAATCGAATCATGAATCATGAATCATGAATCATGAATTGAATAATAAATTCAATCATAAATCATGTATTGAATCATGAATCATGAATCGAATCATGAATCATGAATTGAATCATGAATCATGAATCATGAATTAAATCATGACTCATGAATCATGAATTGAATAATGAATTATGAATTGAAACATGAATCATGAATTGAATCATGAATCATGAATCATGAATCGAATCATGAATAATGAATCATGAATCATGAATCGAATCATGAATCATAATTCAAATCATGAATCATGAATCGAAACATGAATCATGAATTGAGTCATGAATCATGAATTGAATCATGAATCATGAATTATGAATCAAATCATGAATCATGAATTGAATCATGAATCATGAATCGAATCATGAATCATGAATTAAATCATGAATCATGAATTGAATCATGAATTGAATCATAAATCATGAATCATGAATTGAATCATGAATCATGAATCGAATCATGAATCATGAATTGAATCATGAATCATGAATCATGAATTGAATCATGAATCATGAATCATGAATTGAATCATGAATCATGAATCGAATAATGAATTAAATAATGAATCATGAATCATGAATTGAATCATGAATCATGAATCGAATCATGAATCATGAATCGAATCATGAATCATGAATCATGAATCATGAATTGAATCATGAATCATGAATCGAATCATGAATCATGAATTGAATCATGAATCATGAATGGAATCATGAATTGAATCATGAATCATGAATCATGAATTGAATGATGAATCATGAATCGAATCATGAATCATGAATTGAATCATGAATCATGAATCATAATTTGAATCATGAAGCATGAATCATGAATTGAATCATGAATCATGAATCGAATCATGAATTAAATAATGAATCATGAATCATGAATTGAATCATGAATCATGAATCATGAATCATGACTTGAATCATAAATTGAATCTTAAATCATAAATCATGAATTGAATCATGAATCATGAATCGAATCATGAATTAAATAATGAATCATGAATCATAATTTGAATCATGAAGCATGAATCATAAATTGAATCATGAATCGAATCATGAATTATGAATCATGAATCATGAATCGAATCATGAATCATAATTCGAATCATGAATCATGAATCGAAACATGAATCATGAATCATGAATTGAATCATGAATTATGAATCGAAACACGAATCATGAAAAGAATCATGAATCATGAAACGAATCATAAATCATTAAACATGAATCGAATCATGAATCATGAATTAAATCATGAATCATGAATTGAATCATAAATCATGAATTGAATTATGAATCATGAATTATGAATCATGAATCATGAATCAAATCATGAATCATGAATTGAATCATTAATCATGAATCGAATCATGAATCATGAATTGAATCATGAATCATGAATTGAATCATGAATTGAATCATAAATCACGAATCATGAATTGAATGATGAATCATGAATTGAATCATGAATCATGAATCGAATCATGAATCATGAATTGAATGATGAATCATGAATCAAATCATGAATCATGAATTGAATCATGAATCATGAATCATAATTTGAATCATGAATCATGAATCATGAATTGAATCATGAATCATGAATCGAATCATGAATTAAATAATGAATCATGAATCATGAATTGAATCATGAATCATGAATCGAATCATGAATCATGAATTGAATCATAAATTGAATCATAAATCATAAATCATGAATTGAATCATGAATCATGAATCGAATCATGAATCATGAATTGAATCATAAATTGAATCATAAATCATAAATCATGAATTGAATCATTAATCATGAATCGAATCATGAATCATGAATTGAATCATGAATCATGAATCGTGAATTAAATCATGAATCATGAATCATGAATCGAATAATGAATCATGAATTGAAACATGAATCATGAATTGAATCATGAATCATGAATCATGAATCGAATCATGAATTATGAATCATGAATTATGAATCATGAATCATGAATCGAATCATGAATCATAATTCGAATCATAAATCATGAATTGAAACATGAATCATGAATCGAATCATGAATCATGAATCATGAATTGAATCATGAATCATGAATCATGAATTGAATCATGAATCATGAATCATGAATTGAATCATGAATCATGAATTGAATCATGAATCATGAATTGAATCATGAATCATGAATGATGAATCATGAATTGAAACATGAATCATGAATCATGAATTGAATCATGAATCGAATCATGAATCATGAATTAAATAATGAATCATGAATCATGAATTGAATCATGAATCATGAATCATGAATTGAATCATGAATCATGAATCATGAATTGAATCATGAATCATGAAATGAATCATGAACCATGAATCATGAATTGAATCATGAATCATGAATCATGATTTATGAATTGAATCATGAATCATGAATCAAATCATAAATCATGAATTGAATCATGAATCATGAATCGAATCATGAATCATGAATTGAATCATGAATCATGAATTGAATCATAAATTGAATCATAAATCATGAATCATGAATTGAATCATGAATCATGAATCGAATCATGAATCATGAATTGAATCATGAATCATAAATCGTGAATTAAATCATGAATCATGAATCATGAATCGAATAATGAATCATGAATTGAAACATGAATCATGAATTGAATCATGAATCATGAATCATGAATCGAATCATGAATTATGAATCATGAATTATGAATCATGAATCATGAATCGAATCATGAATCATAATTCGAATCATGAATCATGAATTGAAACATGAATCATGAATCGAATCATGAATCATGAATCGAATCATGAATCATGAATCATGAATTGAATCATGAATCATGAATCATGAATTGAATCATGAATCATGAATCATGAATTGAATCATGAATCATGAATTGAATCATGAATCATGAATTGAATCATGAATCATGAATGATGAATCATGAATTGAAACATGAATCATGAATCATGAATTGAATCATGAATCGAATCATGAATCATGAATTAAATAATGAATCATGAATCATGAATTGAATCATGAATCATGAATCATGAATTGAATCATGAATCATGAATCATGAATTGAATCATGAATCATGAAATGAATCATGAACCATGAATCATGAATTGAATCATGAATCATGAATCATGATTTATGAATTGAATCATGAATCATGAATCAAATCATAAATCATGAATTGAATCATGAATCATGAATCGAATCATGAATCATGAATTGAATCATGAATCATGAATTGAATCATAAATTGAATCATAAATCATGAATCATGAATTGAATCATGAATCATGAATCGAATCATGAATCATGAATTGAATCATGTATCATGAATGATGAATCGAATGATGAATCATGAATCATGAATTGAATCATGAATCATGAATTGAATCATGAATTGAATCATGAATCATGAATCATGAATTGAATCATGAATCATTAATCGAATCATGAATTAAATAATGAATCATGAATCAGGAATTGAATCATGAATCATAAATCGAATCATGAATCATGAATCGGATCATGAATCATGAATCGAATCATAAATCATGAATTGAATCATGAATCAAGAATCATGAATCATGAATTGAATCATGAATCATGAATCGAATCATGAAACATGAATTGAATCATGAATCATGAATTAAATCATGAATCATGAAGTGCATCATGAATCATGAATTGAATCATGAATCATTAATCATGAATTAAATCATGAATCATGAAATGAATCATGAATCTTGAAATGAATCATGAATTGAATCATAAATCATGAATCTTGAAATGAATCATGAATTGAATCATAAATCATGAATTGAATCATGAATACTGAATCGAATCATGAATCATGAATTGAATCATGAATCATGAATCATAAATCGAATCATGAATCATGAATCATGAATCATAAATCGAATCATGAATCATGAATTGAATCATGAATCATGAATTGAATCATGAATCATGAATCATGAATCGAATCATGAATTTTGAATCATGAATCATGAATCATGAATCGAATCATGAATTTTGAATCATGAATCATGAATCGAATCATGAATCATAAATCGAATCATGAATCATGAATCATAAATCGAATCATGAATCATGAATCGGATCATGAATCATGAATCGAATCATAAATCATGAATTGAATCATGAATCATGAATCATGAATTGAATCATGAATCATGAATCGAATCATGAAACATGAATTGAATCATGAATCATGAATTAAATCATGAATCATGAAGTGCATCATGAATCATGAATTGAATCATGAATCATTAATCATGAATTAAATCATGAATCATGAAATGAATCATGAATCTTGAAATGAATCATGAATTGAATCATAAATCATGAATCTTGAAATGAATCATGAATTGAATCATAAATCATGAATCTTGAAATGAATCATGAATTGAATCATGAATCATGAATCATGAAATGAATCATGAATCATGAATCATGAAATGAATCATGAATTGAATCATGAATCATGAATTGAATCATGAATACTGAATCATGATTCATGAATTGAATCATGAATCATGAATCGAATCATGAATCATGAATTGAATCATGAATCATGAATCATAAATCGAATCATGAATCATGAATCATGAATCATGAATCGAATCATGAATCATGAATTGAATCATGAATCATGAATTGAATCATGAATCATGAATCATGAATCGAATCATGAATTTTGAATCATGAATCATGAATCGAATCATGAATCATGAATCGAATCATGAATCATGAATCATGAATCGAATCATGAATCAAATCATGAATCATGAATTGAATCATGAATCATGAATCGAATCATGAATCATGAATTTAGTCATCAATCATGAATTGAATCATGAATTGAATCATAAATCATGAATCATGAACTGAATCATGAATCATGAATCGAATCATGAATCATGAATCGAATCATGAATCATGAATTGAATCCTGAATCATGAATCGTGAATCGAATCATGAATCATGAATCATGAATTGAATCATGAATCATGAATCGAATCATGAATTAAATAATGAATCATGAATCATGAATTGAATCATGAATCATGAATTGAATCATGAATCATGAATCATGAATCGAATCATGAATTTTGAATCATGAATCATGAATCGAATCATGAATCATGAATCGAATCATGAATCATGAATTGAATCATGAATCATGAATCTTGAATTAAATCATAAATCATGAATCATGAATCGAATAATGAATCATGAATTGAAACATGAATCATGAATTGAATCATGAATCATGAATCATGAATCGAATCATGAATTATGAATCATGAATTATGAATCATGAATCATGAATCGAATCATGAATCATGAATCATGAATTGAATCATGAATCATGAATCATGAATTGAATCATGAATCATGAATCATGAATCATGAATCGACTCATGAATCATGAATTGAATCATGAATCATTAATTGAATCATGAATCATGAATGATGAATCATGAATTGAAACATGAATCATGAATCATGAATTGAATCATGAATCATGAATCGAATCATGAATCATGAATTGAATCATGAATCATGAATTAAATAGAGAATCATGAATCATGAATTGAATCATGAATCATGAATCATGAATTGAATCATGAATCATGAAATGAATCATGAATCATGAATCATGAATCATGAATCATGATTTATGAATTGAATCATGAATCATGAATCGAATCATGAATCATGAATTGAATCATGAATCATGAATTGAATCATGAATCATGAATCATGAATTGAATCATGAATCATGAATCATGAATTGAATCATGAATCATGAAATGAATCATGAATCATGATTTATGAATTGAATCATGAATCATGAATCAAATCATGAATCATGAATTGAATCATGAATCATGAATCGAATCATGAATCATGAGTTGAATCATGAATCATGAATTGAATCATAAATTGAATCATAAATCATGAATCATGAATTGAATCATGAATCATGAATCGAATCATGAATCATGAATTGAATCATGTATCATGAATCATGAATCGAATCATGAATCATGAATCGAATCATGAATCATGAATTGAATCATGAATCATGAATTGAATCATGAATCATGAATTGAATCATGAATCATGAATCATGAATCGAATCATGAATTTTGAATCATGAATCATGAATCGAATCATCAATCATGAATCGAATCATGAATCATGAATTGAATCATGAATCATGAATCTTGAATTAAATCATAAATCATGAATCATGAATCGAATAATGAATCATGAATTGAAACATGAATCATGAATTGAATCATGAATCATGAATCATGAATCGAATCATGAATTATGAATCATGAATTATGAATCATGAATCATGAATCGAATCATGAATCATGAATCATGAATTGAATCATGAATCATGAATCATGAATTGAATCATGAATCATGAATCATGAATCATGAATCGACTCATGAATCATGAATTGAATCATGAATCATTAATTGAATCATGAATCATGAATGATGAATCATGAATTGAAACATGAATCATGAATCATGAATTTAATCATGAATCATGAATCGAATCATGAATCATGAATTGAATCATGAATCATGAATTAAATAGAGAATCATGAATCATGAATTGAATCATGAATCATGAATTGAATCATGAATCATGAATCATGAATTGAATCATGAATCATGAAATGAATCATGAATCATGAATCATGATTTATGAATTGAATCATGAATCATGAATCAAATCATGAATCATGAATTGAATCATGAATCATGAATCGAATCATGAATCATGAATTGAATCATGAATCATGAATTGAATCATAAATTGAATCATAAATCATGAATCATGAATTGAATCATGAATCATGAATCGAATCATGAATCATGAATTGAATCATGTATCATGAATCATGAATCGAATCATGAATCATGAATCGAATCATGAATCATGAATTGAATCATGAATCATGAATTGAATCATGAATCATGAATTGAATCATGAATCATGAATCATGAATCGAATCATGAATTTTGAATCATGAATCATGAATCGAATCATGAATCATGAATTGAATCATGAATCATGAATTGAATCATGAATCATGAATCATGAATCGAATCATGAATTTTGAACCATGAATCATGAATCGAATCATGAATCATGAATCGAATCATGAATCATGAATCATGAATCGAATCATGAATCATTAATCGAATCATGAATCATGAATCATGAATCAAATCATGAATCATGAATTGAATCATGAATCATGAATCGAATCATGAATCATGAATTTAATCATCAATCATGAATTGAATCCTGAATCATGAATTGTGAATTGAATCATGAATCATGAATCATGAATTGAATCATGAATCATGAATCGAATCATGAATTAAATAATGAATCATGAATCATGAATTGAATCATGAATCATGAATCGAATCATGAATCATGAATCATGAATCATGAATTGAATAATAAATTCAATCATAAATCATGTATTGAATCATGAATCATGAATCGAATCATGAATCATGAATTGAATCATGAATCATGAATCATGAATTAAATCATGACTCATGAATCATGAATTGAATAATGAATTATGAATTGAAACATGAATCATGAATTGAATCATGAATCATGAATCATGAATCGAATCATGAATAATGAATCATGAATCATGAATCGAATCATGAATCATAATTCAAATCATGAATCATGAATCGAAACATGAATCATGAATTGAGTCATGAATCATGAATTGAATCATGAATCATGAATTATGAATCAAATCATGAATCATGAATTGAATCATGAATCATGAATCGAATCATGAATCATGAATTAAATCATGAATCATGAATTGAATCATGAATTGAATCATAAATCATGAATCATGAATTGAATCATGAATCATGAATCGAATCATGAATCATGAATTGAATCATGAATCATGAATCATGAATTGAATCATGAATCATGAATTGAATCATGAATCATGAATCGAATAATGAATTAAATAATGAATCATGAATCATGAATTGAATCATGAATCATGAATCGAATCATGAATCATGAATCGAATCATGAATCATGAATCATGAATCATGAATTGAATCATGAATCATGAATCGAATCATGAATCATGAATTGAATCATGAATCATGAATGGAATCATGAATTGAATCATGAATCATGAATCATGAATTGAATGATGAATCATGAATCGAATCATGAATCATGAATTGAATCATGAATCATGAATCATAATTTGAATCATGAAGCATGAATCATGAATTGAATCATGAATCATGAATCGAATCATGAATTAAATAATGAATCATGAATCATGAATTGAATCATGAATCATGAATCATGAATCATGACTTGAATCATAAATTGAATCTTAAATCATAAATCATGAATTGAATCATGAATCATGAATCGAATCATGAATTAAATAATGAATCATGAATCATAATTTGAATCATGAAGCATGAATCATAAATTGAATCATGAATCGAATCATGAATTATGAATCATGAATCATGAATCGAATCATGAATCATAATTCGAATCATGAATCATGAATCGAAACATGAATCATGAATCATGAATTGAATCATGAATTATGAATCGAAACACGAATCATGAAAAGAATCATGAATCATGAAACGAATCATAAATCATTAAACATGAATCGAATCATGAATCATGAATTAAATCATGAATCATGAATTGAATCATAAATCATGAATTGAATTATGAATCATGAATTATGAATCATGAATCATGAATCAAATCATGAATCATGAATTGAATCATTAATCATGAATCGAATCATGAATCATGAATTGAATCATGAATCATGAATTGAATCATGAATTGAATCATAAATCACGAATCATGAATTGAATGATGAATCATGAATTGAATCATGAATCATGAATCGAATCATGAATCATGAATTGAATGATGAATCATGAATCAAATCATGAATCATGAATTGAATCATGAATCATGAATCATAATTTGAATCATGAATCATGAATCATGAATTGAATCATGAATCATGAATCGAATCATGAATTAAATAATGAATCATGAATCATGAATTGAATCATGAATCATGAATCGAATCATGAATCATGAATTGAATCATAAATTGAATCATAAATCATAAATCATGAATTGAATCATGAATCATGAATCGAATCATGAATCATGAATTGAATCATAAATTGAATCATAAATCATAAATCATGAATTGAATCATTAATCATGAATCGAATCATGAATCATGAATTGAATCATGAATCATGAATCGTGAATTAAATCATGAATCATGAATCATGAATCGAATAATGAATCATGAATTGAAACATGAATCATGAATTGAATCATGAATCATGAATCATGAATCGAATCATGAATTATGAATCATGAATTATGAATCATGAATCATGAATCGAATCATGAATCATAATTCGAATCATAAATCATGAATTGAAACATGAATCATGAATCGAATCATGAATCATGAATCATGAATTGAATCATGAATCATGAATCATGAATTGAATCATGAATCATGAATCATGAATTGAATCATGAATCATGAATTGAATCATGAATCATGAATTGAATCATGAATCATGAATGATGAATCATGAATTGAAACATGAATCATGAATCATGAATTGAATCATGAATCGAATCATGAATCATGAATTAAATAATGAATCATGAATCATGAATTGAATCATGAATCATGAATCATGAATTGAATCATGAATCATGAATCATGAATTGAATCATGAATCATGAAATGAATCATGAACCATGAATCATGAATTGAATCATGAATCATGAATCATGATTTATGAATTGAATCATGAATCATGAATCAAATCATAAATCATGAATTGAATCATGAATCATGAATCGAATCATGAATCATGAATTGAATCATGAATCATGAATTGAATCATAAATTGAATCATAAATCATGAATCATGAATTGAATCATGAATCATGAATCGAATCATGAATCATGAATTGAATCATGAATCATAAATCGTGAATTAAATCATGAATCATGAATCATGAATCGAATAATGAATCATGAATTGAAACATGAATCATGAATTGAATCATGAATCATGAATCATGAATCGAATCATGAATTATGAATCATGAATTATGAATCATGAATCATGAATCGAATCATGAATCATAATTCGAATCATGAATCATGAATTGAAACATGAATCATGAATCGAATCATGAATCATGAATCGAATCATGAATCATGAATCATGAATTGAATCATGAATCATGAATCATGAATTGAATCATGAATCATGAATCATGAATTGAATCATGAATCATGAATTGAATCATGAATCATGAATTGAATCATGAATCATGAATGATGAATCATGAATTGAAACATGAATCATGAATCATGAATTGAATCATGAATCGAATCATGAATCATGAATTAAATAATGAATCATGAATCATGAATTGAATCATGAATCATGAATCATGAATTGAATCATGAATCATGAATCATGAATTGAATCATGAATCATGAAATGAATCATGAACCATGAATCATGAATTGAATCATGAATCATGAATCATGATTTATGAATTGAATCATGAATCATGAATCAAATCATAAATCATGAATTGAATCATGAATCATGAATCGAATCATGAATCATGAATTGAATCATGAATCATGAATTGAATCATAAATTGAATCATAAATCATGAATCATGAATTGAATCATGAATCATGAATCGAATCATGAATCATGAATTGAATCATGTATCATGAATGATGAATCGAATGATGAATCATGAATCATGAATTGAATCATGAATCATGAATTGAATCATGAATTGAATCATGAATCATGAATCATGAATTGAATCATGAATCATTAATCGAATCATGAATTAAATAATGAATCATGAATCAGGAATTGAATCATGAATCATAAATCGAATCATGAATCATGAATCGGATCATGAATCATGAATCGAATCATAAATCATGAATTGAATCATGAATCAAGAATCATGAATCATGAATTGAATCATGAATCATGAATCGAATCATGAAACATGAATTGAATCATGAATCATGAATTAAATCATGAATCATGAAGTGCATCATGAATCATGAATTGAATCATGAATCATTAATCATGAATTAAATCATGAATCATGAAATGAATCATGAATCTTGAAATGAATCATGAATTGAATCATAAATCATGAATCTTGAAATGAATCATGAATTGAATCATAAATCATGAATTGAATCATGAATACTGAATCGAATCATGAATCATGAATTGAATCATGAATCATGAATCATAAATCGAATCATGAATCATGAATCATGAATCATAAATCGAATCATGAATCATGAATTGAATCATGAATCATGAATTGAATCATGAATCATGAATCATGAATCGAATCATGAATTTTGAATCATGAATCATGAATCATGAATCGAATCATGAATTTTGAATCATGAATCATGAATCGAATCATGAATCATAAATCGAATCATGAATCATGAATCATAAATCGAATCATGAATCATGAATCGGATCATGAATCATGAATCGAATCATAAATCATGAATTGAATCATGAATCATGAATCATGAATTGAATCATGAATCATGAATCGAATCATGAAACATGAATTGAATCATGAATCATGAATTAAATCATGAATCATGAAGTGCATCATGAATCATGAATTGAATCATGAATCATTAATCATGAATTAAATCATGAATCATGAAATGAATCATGAATCTTGAAATGAATCATGAATTGAATCATAAATCATGAATCTTGAAATGAATCATGAATTGAATCATAAATCATGAATCTTGAAATGAATCATGAATTGAATCATGAATCATGAATCATGAAATGAATCATGAATCATGAATCATGAAATGAATCATGAATTGAATCATGAATCATGAATTGAATCATGAATACTGAATCATGATTCATGAATTGAATCATGAATCATGAATCGAATCATGAATCATGAATTGAATCATGAATCATGAATCATAAATCGAATCATGAATCATGAATCATGAATCATGAATCGAATCATGAATCATGAATTGAATCATGAATCATGAATTGAATCATGAATCATGAATCATGAATCGAATCATGAATTTTGAATCATGAATCATGAATCGAATCATGAATCATGAATCGAATCATGAATCATGAATCATGAATCGAATCATGAATCAAATCATGAATCATGAATTGAATCATGAATCATGAATCGAATCATGAATCATGAATTTAGTCATCAATCATGAATTGAATCATGAATTGAATCATAAATCATGAATCATGAACTGAATCATGAATCATGAATCGAATCATGAATCATGAATCGAATCATGAATCATGAATTGAATCCTGAATCATGAATCGTGAATCGAATCATGAATCATGAATCATGAATTGAATCATGAATCATGAATCGAATCATGAATTAAATAATGAATCATTAATCATGAATTGAATCATGAATCATGAATCAAATCATGAATCATGAATCATGAATCAAATCATGAATCATGAATTGAATCATGAATCATGAATCGAATCATGAATCATGAATTGAATCATGAATCATGAATTGAATCATGAATTGAATCATAAATCATAAATCATGTATTGAATCATGAATCATGAATCGAATCATGAATCATGAATCGAATCATGAATCATGAATTGAATCATGAATCATGAATCATGAATTAAATCATGACTCATGAATCATGAATCGAATCATGAATAATGAATCATGAATCATGAATCGAATCATGAATCATAATTCAAATCATGAATCATGAATCGAAACATGAATCATGAATTGAGTCATGAATCATGAATTGAATCATGAATCATGAATCATGAATCAAATCATGAATCATGAATTGAATCATGAATCATGAATCGAATCATGAATCATGAATTGAATCATGAATCATGAATTGAATCATGAATTGAATCATAAATCATGAATCATGAATTGCATCATGAATCATGAATCGAATCATGAATCATGAATTGAATCATGAATCATGAATCATGAATTGAATCATGAATCATGAATCATGAATCGAATCATGAATTAAAAAATGAATCATGAATCATGAATTGAATCATGAATCATGAATCGAATCATGAATCATGAATTGAATCATGAATCATGAATCATGAATCATGAATTGAATCATGAATCATGAATCGAATCATGAATCATGAATTGAATCATGAATCATGAATTGAATCATGAATTGAATCATAAATCATGAATCATGAATTGAATGATGAATCATGAATCGAATCATGAATCATGAATTGAATCATGAATTGAATCATAAATCATGAATCATGAATTGAATGATGAATCATGAATCGAATCATGAATCATGAATTGAATCATGAATCATGAATCATAATTTGAATCATGAATCATGAATCATGAATTGAATCATGAATCATGAATCGAATCATGAATTGAATAATGAATCATGAATCATGAATTGAATCATGAATCATAAATTGAATCATGAATCATAAATCATGAATTGAATCATAAATTGAATCATAAATCATAAATCATGAATTGAATCATGAATCATGAATCGAATCATGTATCATGAATTGAATCATGAATCATGAATCATGAATCGAATCATGAATCATGAATTGAATCATGAATCATGAATTGAATCATGAATCATGAATCGAATCATGAATCATGAATTGAATCATGAATCATGAATTGAATCATGAATCATGAATCATGAATCGAATCATGAATTTTGAATCATGAATCATGAATAGAATAATGAATCATGAATTGAAACATGAATCATGAATTGAATCATGAATCATGAATCATGAATCGAATCATGAATTATGAATCATGAAATCATGAATCGAATCATGAATCATAATTCGAATCATGAATCGAAACATGAATCATGAATTGAATCATGAATCATGATTGAATCATGAATTATGAATCGAAACACGGAATCATGAAAAGAATCATGAATCATGAAACGAATCATAATCATTAAACATGAATCGAATCATGAATTATGAATTGAATCATGAATCATGAATTGAATCATAAATCATGAATTGAATTATGGAATCATGAATCATGAATCAAATCATGAATCATGAATCATGAATTGAATCAAGAATCATGAATCGAATCATGAATTAAATAATGAATCATGAATCATGAATCGGAATCATGAATCATGAATTGAATCATAAATTGAATCATAAATCATAAATCATGAATTGAATCATGAATCATGAATCGAATCATGAATCATGAATTGAATCATGAATCATGAATCTTGAATTAAATCATGATCATGAATCATGAATCGAATAATGAATCATGAATTGAAACATGAATCATGAATTGAATCATGAATCATGAATCTAATCATGAATTATGAATCATGAATTATGAATCATGAATCATGAATCGAATCATGAATCATAATTCGAATCATGAATCATGAATCGAAACATGAATCATGAATTGAATCATGAATCATGAATCGAATCATGAATCATGAATCGAATCATGAATCATGAATCATAATTCGAATCATGAATCATGAATCGAAACATGAACATGAATCATGAATTGAATCATGAATCATGAATCGAATCATGATCATGAATTAAATAATGAATCATGAATCATGAATTGAATCATGAATCATGAATCATGAATTGAATCATGAACATGAATCATGAATTGAATCATGAATCATGAAATGAATCATGAATCATGAATTGAATCATGAATCATGATTTATGAATTGAATCATGAATCATGAATCAAATCATGAATCATGAATTGAATCATGAATCATGAATCGAATCATGAATCATGAATTGAATAATAAATAATGAATTGAATCATAAATTGAATCATAAATCATGAATCATGAATTGAATCATGAATCATGAATCGAATCATGAATCATGAATTGAATCATGTATCATGAATCATGAATCATGAATCGAATCATGAATCATGAATCGAATCATGAATCATGAATTGAATCATGAATCATGAATTGAATCATGAATTGAATCATGAATCATGAATCATGAATTGAATCATGAATCATGAATCGAATCATGAATTAAATAATGAATCATGAATCATGATTGAAATCATGAATCATGAATTGAATCATGAATCATAAATCGAATCATGAATCATGAATCGGATCATGAATCATGAATCGAATCATAAATCATGAATTGAATCATGAATTATGAATCATAAATCATGAATTGAATCATGAATCATGAATCGAATCATGAAACATGATTGAATCATGAATCATGAATTAAATCATGAATCATGAAGTGCATCATGAATCATGAATTGAATCATGAATCATTAATCATGAATTAAATCATGAATCATGAAATGAATCATGAATCTTGAAATGAATCATGAATTGAATCATAAATCATAAATCTTGAAATGAATCATGAATTGATCATGAATCATGAATCATGAAATGAATCAAGAATCATGAATCATGAAATGAATCATGAATTGAATCATGAATCATGAATTGAATCATGAATACTGAATCATGATTCATGAATTGAATCATGAATCATAAATCAAATCATGAATCATGAATTAAATCATGAATCATGAATTGAATAATGAATCATGAATAAAATCATGAATCATGAATCATGAATTGAATCATTAATCATGAATTGAATCATGAATTGAATCATAAATCATGAATCATGAATTGATCATTAATCATGAATCGAATCATGAATCATGAATCGAATCATGAATCATGAATTGAATCATGAATCATGAATTGAATCATGAATCATGAATCCATGAATCATGAATCGAATCATGAATCATGAATTGAATCATGAATCATGAATTGAATCATGAATCATGAATCATGAATTGAATCATGAATCATGAATCGAATCATGAATTAAATAATGAATCATGAATTATGAATCGAATCATGAATCATGAATCAAGAATTGAATCATGAATCATGAATTGAATCATAAATTAAATCATAAATCATAAATCATGAATTGAATCATGAATCATGAATTGAATCATGAATCATGAATCATGAATCGAATCATGAATCATGAATTGAATCATGAATCATGAATCATGAATCATGAATCATGAATCGAATCATGAATCATGAATTGAATCATGAATCATGAATTGAATCATGAATCATGAATCATGAATTGAATCATGAATCATGAATCGAATCATGAATTAAATAATGAATCATGAATTATGAATCGAATCATGAATCATGAATCATGAATTGAATCATGAATCATGAATTGAATCATAAATTGAATCATAAATCATAAATCATGAATTGAATCATGAATCATGAATCGAATCATGAATCATGAATTGAATCATGAATCAGGAATTGAATCATGAATCATGAATCATGATTCATGAATCGAATCATGAATTTGAATCATGAATCATGAATCGAATCATGAATCATGAATCGAATCATGAATCATGAATCATGAATTGAATCATGAATCATGAATCGAATTATGAATCATGAATCATGAATTGAATCATGAATCATGAATCGAATCATGAATCATAAATCGAATCAAGAATCATGAATCATGAATCAAATCATGAATCATGAATTGAATCATGAATCATGAATCGAATCATGAATTTTGAATCATGAATCATGAATCGAATCATGAATCATGAATCGAATCATGAATCATGATCATGAATCGAATCATGAATCATGAATCGAATCATGAATCATGAATCATGAATTGAATCATGAATCATGAATCGAATCATGAATCATAAATCGAATCAAGAATCATGAATCATGAATCAAATCATGAATCATGAATTGAAATCATGAATCATGAATCGAATCTTGAATCATATATTGAATCATGAATCATGAATCGAATCATGAATCATGAATTGAATCATGAATCATGAATTAAATCATGAATCGAATCATAAATCATGAATTTGAATCATGAATCATGAATCGAATCATGAATCATGAATTGATATCATGAATCATGAATCATGAATTGAATCATGAATCATGAATCATGAATTGAATCATGAATCATGAATCATGAATTGAATCATGAATCATGAATCGAATCATGAATTAAATAATGAATTATGAATCATGAATTGAATCATGAATCATGAATCGAATCATGAATCATGAATCGAATCATCAATCAGAATCATGAATTGAATCATAAATTGAATCATAAATCATGAATCATGAATCGAATCATGAATCATGAATTGAATATGAATCATGAATCATGAATCATGAATCATGAATCATGAATCATGAATAAATCATGAATCATTAATTCGAATCTTGAATCATGAATCGAAACATGAATCATGAATTGAATCATGAATTATGAATCGAAACACGAATCATGAAATGATTCATGAATCATGAAACGAATCATAAATCATTAAACATGAATCGAATCATGAATCATGAATTGAATCATGAATCATGAATTGAATCATAAATCATGAATTGAATCATGAATCATGAATCATGAATCAAATCATGAATCATGAATTGAATCATGAATCATGAATCGAATCATGAATCATGAATTGAATCATGAATCATGATTGAATCATGAATTGAATCATTAATCATGAATTGAATTATGAATCGAATCATGAATCATGAATTGAATCATGAATCATGAATCATGAATTGAATCATGAATCATGAATCGAATCATGAATCATGAATCGAATCATGAATTAAATAATGAATCATGAATCATGAATTGAATCATGAATCATGAATCATGATTGAATTATGAATCATGAATTGAATCATAAATTGAATCATAAATCATAAATCATGAATTGAATCATGAATCATGAATCGAATCATGAATCATGAATCGAATCATGAATCATGAATTGAATCATGAATCATGAATCGAATCATGAATTTTGAATCATGAATCATGAATCGAATCATGAATCATGAATCGAATCATGAATCATGAATCGAATCATGAATCATGAATCATGAATCGAATCATGAATCATGAATCGAATCATGAATCATGAATCATGAATTGAATCATGAATCAGAATCGAATCATGAATATGATCGAATCAAGAATCATGAATCATGAATCGAATCATGAATCATGAATTGAATCATGAATCATGAATTGAATCATAAATCATGAATTGAATTATGAATCATGAATCATGAATCAAATCATGAATCATGAATTGAATCATGAATCATGAATCGAATTATAATTCATGAATTGAATCATGAATCATGAATTGAATCATGAATTGAATCATAAATCATGAATCATGAATTGAATCATGAATCATGAATCGAATCATGAATCATGAATTGAATCATGAATCATGAATCATGAATTGAATCATGAATCATGAATCATGAATTGAATCAAGAATCATGAATCATGAATTGAATCATGAATCATGAATCGAATCATGAATTAAATAATGAATCATGAATCATGAATCGAATCATGAATCATGAATTGAATCATAAATTGAATCATAAATCATAAATCATGAATTGAATCATGAATCATGAATCGAATCATGAATCATGAATTGAATCATGAATCATGAATCTTGAATTAAATCATGAATCATGAATCATGAATCGAATAATGAATCATGAATTGAAATCATATTAATCATGAATCTTGAATCATGAATCATGAATCAATGAATTATCATGAATTATGAATCATGATTATGAATCATGAATCATGAATCGAATCATGAATCATAATTCGAATCATGAATCATGAATCGAAACATGAATCATAATTCGAATCATGAATCATGAATCGAAACATGAATCATGAATCATGAATTGAATCATGAATCATGAATCGAATCATGAATCATGAATTAAATAATGAATCATGAATCATGAATTGAATCATGAATCATGAATCATGAATTGAATCATGAATCATGAATTGAATCATGAATCATGAAATGAATCATGAATCATGAATCATGAATTGAATCATGAATCATGATTTATGAATTGAATCATGAATCATGAATCAAATCATGAATCATGAATTGAATCATGAATCATGAATCGAATCATGAATCATGAATTGAATAATAAATAATGAATTGAATCATAATTTGAATCATAAATCATGAATCATGAATTGAATCATGAATCATGAATCGAATCATGAATCATGAATTTAATCATGTATCATGAATCATGAATCATGAATCGAATCATGAATCATGAATTGAATAATAAATAATGAATTGAATCATAAATTGAATCATAAATCATGAATCATGAATTGAATCATGAATCATGAATTAAATCATGAATCATAAATCGAATCATGAATCATGAATCGGATCATGAATCATGAATCGAATCATAAATCATGAATTGAATCATGAATCATGAATCATAAATCATGAATTGAATCATGAATCATGAATCGAATCATGAAACATGAATTGAATCATAATCATGAATTAAATCATGAATCATGAAGTGCATCATGAATCATGAATTGAATCATGAATCATTAATCATGAATTAAATCATGAATCATGAATCGGATCATGAATCATGAATTGAATCATTAATCATGAATTGAATCATGAATTGAATCATAAATCATGAATCATGAATTGAATCATTAATCATGAATCGAATCATGAATCATGAATCGAATCATGAATCATGAATTGAATCATGAATCATGAATTGAATCATGAATCATGAATCATGAATCGAATCATGAATCATGAATTGAATCATGAATTATGAATCATGAATCATGAATCATGAATCGAATCATGAATCATGAATTGAATCATGAATCATGAATTGAATCATGAATCATGAATCATGAATTGAATCATGAATCATGAATCGAATCATGAATTAAATAATGAATCATGAATTATGAATCGAATCATGAATTATGAATCGAATCATGAATCATGAATCATGAATTGAATCATGAATCATGAATTGAATCATAAAATGAATCATAAATCATAAATCATGAATTGAATCATGAATCGAATCATGAATCATGAATTGAATCATGAATCAGGAATTGAATCATGAATCATGAATCATGAATCATGAATCGAATCATGAATTTTGAATCATGAATCATGAATCGAATCATGAATCATGAATCGAATCATGAATCATGAATCATGAATTGAATCATGAATCATGATCGAATCATGAATCATGAATCATGAATTGAATCATGAATCAAGAATCGAATCATGAATCATAAATCGAATCAAGAATCATGAATCATGAATCAAATCATGAATCATTATCAAATCATGAATCATGAATTGAATCATGAATCATGAATCGAATCATGAATTTTGAATCATGAATCATGAATCGAATCATGAATCATGAATCGAATCATGAATCATGAATCATGAATCGAATCATGAATCATGAATCGAATCATGAATCATGAATCATGAATTGAATCATGAATCATGAATCGAATCATGAATCATAAATCGAATCAAGAATCATGAATCATGAATCAAATCATGAATCATGATTGAATCATGAATCATGAATCGAATCTTGAATCATATATTGAATCATGAATCATGAATCGAATCATGAATCATGATTGAATCATGAATCATGAATTGAATCATGAATCGAATCATAAATCATGAATTGAATCATGAATCATGAATCGAATCATGAATCATGAATTGAATCATGAATCATGAATCATGAATTGAATCCTGAATCATGAATCATGAATTGAATCATGAATCATGAATCATGAATTGAATCATGAATCATGAATTATGAATTGAATCATGAATCATGAATCGAATCATGAATTAAATAATGAATTATGAATCATGAATTGAATCATGAATCATGAATCGAATCATGAATCATGAATCGAATCATGAATCAATGAATCATGAATTGAATCATAAATTGAATCATAAATCATAAAATCATGAATTGAATCATGAATCATGAATCGAATCATGAATCATGAATTGAATCATGAATCATGAATCATGAATCATGAATCATGAATCATGAATCAAATCATGATCATAATTCGAATCTTGAATCATGAATCGAAACATGAATCATGAATTGAATCATGAATATGAATCGAAACACGAATCATGAAATGATTCATGAATCATGAAACGAATCATAAATCATTAAACATGAATCGAAACATGAATCATGAATTGAATCATGAATCATGAATTGAATCATAAATCATGAATTGAATCATGAATCATGAATCATGAATCAAATCATGAATCATGAATTGAATCATGAATCCATGAATCGAATCATGAATCATGATTGAATCATGAATCATGAATTGAATCATGAATTGAATCATTAATCATGAATTGAATTATGAATCGAATCATGAATCATGAATTGAATCATGAATCATGAATCATGAATTGAATCATGAATCATGAATCGAATCATGAATCATGATCGAATCATGAATTAAATAATGAATCATGAATCATGAATGAATCATGAATCATGAATCATGAATTGAATCATGAATCATGAATTGAATCATAAAATTGAATCATAAATCATAAATCATGAATTGAATCATGAATCATGAATCGAATCATGAATCATGAATCGAATCATGAATCATGAATTGAATCATGAATCATGAATCGAATCATGAATTTTGAATCATGAATCATGAATCGAATCATGAATCATGAATCGAATCATGAATCATGAATCATGAATCGAATCATGAATCATGAATCGAATCATGAATCATGAATCATGAATTGAATCATGAATCATGAATCGAATCATGAATCATGAATCGAATCAAGAATCATGAATCATGAATCAAATCATGAATCATGAATTGAAATCATGAATCATAAATCAAATCATGAATCATATATTGAATCATGATTCGAATCATGAATCATGAATCGAATCATGAATCATGAATTGAATCATGAATCATGAATTGAATCATGTATTGAATCATAAATCATGAATCATGAATCATGAATTAAATCATGAATCATGAATCGAATAATGAATCATGAATTGAAACATGAAACATGAATTGAATCATGAATCATGAATCATGAATCAAATCATGAATTATGAATCATGAATCGAATCATGAATCATAATTCGAATCATGAATCATGAATCGAAACATGAATCATGAATTGAATCATGAATCATGAATTTAATCATGAATTATGAATCGAAACACGAATCATGAAATTAATCATGAATCATGAAACGAATCATAAATCATTAAACATGAATCGAATCATGAATCATGAATTGAATCATGAATCATGAAACGAATCATGAATCATGAATTGAATCATAAATCATGAATTGAATCATGAATCATGAATTGAATCATGATTTGAATCATGAATCATGAATCATGAATCATGAATTGAATCATGAATCATGAATCATGAATTGAATCATGAAATGAATCATGAATCCTGAATTGAATCATAATTTGAATCATGAATCATGAATCATGAATCATGAATCGAATCATAAATCATGAATCCTGAATTGAATCATGAATCATGAATCATGAATCATGAATTGAATCATGAAATGAATCATGAATCATGAATCATGAATTGAATCATGAATCATGAATTGAATCCTGAATCATGAATCATGAATCGAATCATGAATTAAATCATGAATCATTAATCATGAATTGAATCATGAATCATGAATCAAATCATGAATCATGAATCATGAATCAAATCATGAATCATGAATTGAATCATGAATCATGAATTGAATCATGAATCATGAATTGAATCATGAATCATGAATTGAATCATGAATCATGAATCGAATCATGAATCATGAATCGAATCATGAATCATGAATTGAATCATGAATCATGAATCATGAATTAAATCATGACTCATGAATCGAATCATGAATCATGAATCGAATCATGAATAATGAATCATGAATCATGAATCGAATCATGAATCATAATTCAAATCATGAATCATGAATCGAAACATGAATCATGAATTGAGTCATGAATCATGAATTGAATCATGAATCATGAATCATGAATCAAAATCATGAATCATGAATTGAATCATGAATCATGAATCGAATCATGAATCATGAATTGAATCATGATTAAATAATGAATCATGAATCATGAATTGAATCATGAATCATGAATCGAATCATGAATCATGAATTGAATCATGAATCATGAATCATGAATTGAATCATGAATCATGAATCATGAATTGAATCATGAATCATGAATCGAATCATGAATTAAATAATGAATCATGAATCATGAATCGAATCATGAATCATGATCGAATCATGAATCATGAATCATGAATCATGAATTGAATCATGAATCATGAATCGAATCATGAATCATGATTGAATCATGAATCATGAATTGAATCATGAATTGAATCATAAATCATGAATCATGAATTGAATGATGAATCATGAATCGAATCATGAATCATGAATTGAATCATGAATCATGAATTGAATCATGAATTGAATCATAAATCATGAATCATGAATTGAATGATGAATCATGAATCGAATCATGAATCATGAATTGAATCATGAATCATGAATCATAATTTGAATCATGAATCAGGAATCATGAATTGAATCATGAATCATGAATCGAATCATGAATTAAAATAATGAATCATGAATCATGAATTGAATCATGAATCATGAATCGAATCATGAATCATGAATCATGAATTGAATCATAAATTGAATCATAATCATAAATCATGAATTGAATCTGAATCATGAATCGAATCATGTATCATGAATTGAATCATGAATCATGAATCATGAATTGAATCATGAATCATGAATTGAATCATGAATCATGAATTGAATCATGAATCATGAATCATGAATCGAATCATGAATTTTGAATCAGAATCATGAATAGAATAATGAATCATGAATTGAAACATGATCATGAATTGAATCATGAATCATGAATTGAATCATGAATTATGAATCATGAATATCATGAATCGAATCATGAATCATAATTCAAAATCATGAATCATGAATCGAAACATGAATCATGAATTGAATCATGAATCATGAATTGAATCATGAATTATGAATCGAAACACGAATCATGAAAAGAATCATGAATCATGAAACGAATCATAAATCATTAAATATGAATCGAATCATGAATCATGAATTGAATCATAAATCATGAATTGAATTATGAATCATGAATCATGATCAAATCATGAATCATGAATTGAATCATGAATCATGAATCGAATTATAATTCATGAATTGAATCATGAATCATGAATTGAATCATGAATTGAATCATAAATCATGAATCATGAATTGAATCATGAATCATGAATCGAATCATGAATCATGAATTGAATCATGATTCATGAATCATGAATTGAATCATGAATCATGAATCATGAATTGAATCAAGAATCATGAATCATGAATTGAATCATGAATCATGAATCGAATCATGAATTAAAATAATGAATCATGAATCATGAATCGAATCATGAATCATGAATTGAATCATAAATTGAATCATAAATCATAAATCATGAATTGAATCATGAATCATGAATCGAATCATGAATCATGAATTGAATCATGAATCATGAATCTTGAATTAAATCATGAATCATGAATCATGAATCGAATAATGAATCATGAATTGAAACATGAATCATGAATTGAATCATGAATCATGAATCATGAATCTAATCATGAATTATGAATCATGAATTATGAATCATGAATCATGAATCGAATCATGAATCATAATTCGAATCATGAATCATGAATCGAAACATGAATCATAATTCGAATCATGAATCTTGAATCGAAACATGAATCATGAATCATGAATTGAATCATGAATCATGAATCGAATCATGAATCATGAATTAAATAATGAATCATGAATCATGAATTGAATCATGAATCATGAATCATGAATTGAATCATGAATCATGAATCATGAATTGAATCATGAATCATGAATCATGAATTGAATCATGAATCATGAAATGAATCATGAATCATGAATCATGAATTGAATCATGAATCATGATTTATGAATTGAATCATGAATCATGAATCAAATCATGAATCATGAATGAATCATGAATCATGAATCGAATCATGAATCATGAATTGAATAATAAATAATGAATTGAATCATAAATTGAATCATAAATCATGAATCATGAATTGAATCATGAATCAATGAATCGAATCATGAATCATGAATTTAATCATGTATCATGAATCATGAATCATGAATCGAATCATGAATCATGAATCGAATCATGAATCATGAATTGAATCATGAATCATGAATTGAATCATGAATTGAATCATGAATCATGAATCATGAATTGAATCATGAATCATGAATCGAATCATGAATTAAATAATGAATCATGAATCATGAATTGAATCATGAGTCATAAATCGAATCATGAATCATGAATCGGATCATGAATCATGAATCGAATCATAAATCATGAATTGAATCATGAATCATGAATCATGAATCATGAATTGAATCATGAATCATGAATCGAATCATGAAACATGAATTGAATCATGAATCATGAATTAAATCATGAATCATGAAGTGCATCATGAATCATGAATTGAATCATGAATCATTAATCATGAATTAAATCATGAATCATGAATGATGAAATGAATCATGAATTGAATCATGAATCATGAATTGAATCATGAATACTGAATCATGATTCATGAATTGAATCATGAATCATAAATCAAATCATGAATATTGAATTAAATCATGAATCATGAATTGAATAATGAATCATGAATAAAATCATGAATCATGAATCATGAATTGAATCATTAATCATGAATTGAATCATGAATTGAATCATAAATCATGAATCATGAATTGAATCATTAATCATGAATCGAATCATGAATCATGAATCGAATCATGAATCATGAATTGAATCATGAATCATGAATTGAATCATGAATCATGAATCATGAATCGAATCATGAATCATGAATTGAATCATGAATCATGAATCATGAATCATGAATCATGAATCGAATCATGAATCATGAATCGAATCATGAATTAAATAATGAATCATGAATTATGAATCGAATCATGAATCATGAATTGAATCATAAATCATCAATTGAATCATAAATTGAATCATAAATCATAAATCATGAATTGAATCATGAATCATGAATCGAATCATGAATCATGAATTGAATCATGAATCATGAATTGAATCATGAATCATGAATCATGAATCATGAATCGAATCATAAATTTTGAATCATGAATCATGAATCGAATCATGAATCATGAATCATGAATCATGAATCATGAATCATGAATCGAATCATGAATCATGAATCGAATCATGAATCATGAATCATGAATTGAATCATGAATCATGAATCGATCATGAATCATAAATCGAATCAAGAATCATGAATCATGAATCAAATCATGAATCATGAATTGAATCATGAATCATGAATCGAATCTTGAATCATATATTGAATCATGAATCATGAATCGAATCATGAATCATGAATCGAATCATGAATCATGAATTTAATCATGTATCATGAATCATGAATCATGAATCGAATCATGAATCATGAATCGAATCATGAATCATGATTGAATCATGAATCATGAATTGAATCATGAATTGAATCATGAATCATGAATCATGAATTGAATCATGAATCATGAATCGAATCATGAATTAAATAATGAATCATGAATCATGAATTGAATCATGAATCATAAATCGAATCATGAATCATGAATCGGATCATGAATCATGAATCGAATCATAAATCATGAATTGAATCATGAATCATGAATCATGAATCATGAATTGAATCATGAATCATGAATCGAATCATGAAACATGAATTGAATCATGAATCATGAATTAAATCATGAATCATGAAGTGCATCATGAATCATGAATTGAATCATGAATCATTAATCATGAATTAAATCATGAATCATGAATGATGAAATGAATCATGAATTGAATCATGAATCATGATTGAATCATGAATACTGAATCATGATTCATGAATTGAATCATGAATCATAAATCAAATCATGAATCATGAATTAAATCATGAATCATGAATTGAATAATGAATCATGAATAAAATCATGAATCATGAATCATGAATTGAATCATTAATCATGAATTGAATCATGAATTGAATCATAAATCATGAATCATGAATTGAATCAATAATCATGAATCGAATCATGAATCATGAATCGAATCATGAATCATGAATTGAATCATGAATCATGAATTGAATCATGATCATGAATCATGAATCGAATCATGAATCATGAATTGAATCATGAATCATGAATCATGAATCATGAATCATGAATCGAATCATGAATCATGAATCGAATCATGAATTAAATAATGAATCATGAATTATGAATCGAATCATGAATCATGAATTGAATCATAAATCATCAATTGAATCATAAATTGAATCATAAATCATAAATCATGAATTGAATCATGAATCATGAATCGAATCATGAATCATGAATTGAATCATGAATCATGAATTGAATCATGAATCATGAATCATGAATCATGAATCGAATCATAAATTTTGAATCATGAATCATGATCGAATCATGAATCATGAATCATGAATCATGAATCATGAATCATGAATCGAATCATGAATCATGAATCGAATCATGAATCATGAATCATGAATTGAATCATGAATCATGAATCGAATCATGAATCATAAATCGAATCAAGAATCATGAATCATGAATCAAATCATGAATCATGAATTGAATCATGAATCATGAATCGAATCTTGAATCATATATTGAATCATGAATCATGAATCGAATCATGAATCATGAATTGAATCATGAATCATGAATTGAATCATTAATTGAATCATAAATCATGAATCATGAATTGAATCATGAATCATGAATCGAATCATGAATCATGAATCATGAATTGAATCATGAATCATGAATCATGAATTGAATCATGAATCATGAATCATGAATTGAATCATGAATCATGAATCGAATCATGAATTAAATAATGAATCATGAATCATGAATTGAATCATGAATCATGAATCGAATCATGAATCATGAATCGAATCATGAATCATGAATCATGAATTGAATCATAAATTGAATCATAAATCATAAATCATGAATTGAATCATGAATCATGAATCGAATCATGAATCATGAATTGAATCATGAATCATGAATTGAATCATAAATCATGAATTGAATCATGAATCATGAATCATGAATCAAATCATGAATCATGAATTGAATCATGAATCATGAATCGAATCATGAATCATGAATTGAATCATGAATTGAATCATTAATCATGAATTGAATATGAATCGAATCATGAATCATGAATTGAATCATGAATCATGAATCATGAATTGAATCATGAATCATGAATCGAATCATGAATCATGAATCGAATCATGAATTAAATAATGAATCATGAATCATGAATTGAATCATGAATCATGAATCGAATCATGAATCATGAATTGAATCATAAATTGAATCATAAATCATGAATCATGAATTGAATCATGAATCATGAATTGAATCATGAATCATGAATTGAATCATAATCATGAATGAATCATGAATCATGATTGAATCATGATTTGAATCATGAATCATGAATCATGAATCATGAATTGAATCATGAATCATGAATCATGAATCATGAATCATGAATCATGAATTGAATCATGAAATGAATCATGAATCCTGAATCATGAATTGAATCATGAATCGAATCATGAATCTCAAATCATGAATTTAATCATGAATTGAATCATGAATCGAATTGAATCATGAATTGAATCATGAATCATGAATCATGAATTGAATCAGGATTCATGAATTGAATCATAAATTGAATCATAAATCATAAATCATGAATTGAATCATGAATCATGAATCGAATCATGAATCATGAATCGAATCATGAATCATGAATGATGAATCGAATCATGAATCATGAATCATGAATCGAATCATGAATCATGAATCGAATCATGAATCATGAATTGAATCATGAATCATGAATTGAATCATGAATCATGAATCGAATCATGAATTTTGAATCATGAATCATGAATCATGAATCGAATCATGAATCATGAATCATGAATCGAATCATGAATCATGAATCGAATCATGAATCATGAATCATGAATCGAATCATGAATCATGAATTGAATCATGAATCATGAATCGAATCATGAATCATGAATCATGAATCGAATCATGAATCATGAATCGAATCATGAATCATGAATTGAATCATGAATCATGAATTGAATCATGAATCATGAATCGAATCATGAATTTTGAATCATGAATCATGAAGTCGAATCATGAATCATGAATCGAATCATGAATCATGAATCATGAATCGAATCATGAATCATGAATTGAATCATGAATCATGAATTGAATCATGAATCATGAATCGAATCATGAATTTTGAATCATGAATCATGAATCGAATCATGAATCATGAATCGAATCATGAATCATGAATCATGAATCGAATCATGAATCATGAATCGAATCATGAATCATGAATCATGAATCGAATCATGAATCATGAATTGAATCATGAATCATGAATCGAATCAAGAATCATGAATCATGAATCAAATCATGAATCATGAATTGAATCATGAATCATGAATCAATCATGAATCATATATTGAATCATGAATCGAATCATGAATCATGAATCGAATCATGAATCATGAATTGAATAATGAATCATGAAATTGAATCATGTATTGAATCATAAATCATGAATCATGAATCATGAATTAAATCATGAATCATGAATCATGAATCAAATAATGAATCATGAATTGAAACATGAAACATGAATTGAATCATGAATCATGAATCAAATCATGAATTATGAATCATGAATCGAATCATGAATCATAATTCGAATCATGAATCATGAATTGAATCAAAAATCATGAATTGAATCATGAATCATGAATTTAATCATGAATTATGAATCGAAACACGAATCATGAAATTAATCATGAATCATGAAACGAATCATAAATCATTAAACATGAATCGAATAATGAATCATGAATTGAAACATGAATCATGAATTGAATCATAAATCATGAATTGAATCATGAATCATGAATTGAATCATGATTTGAATCATGAAACATGAATCATGAATCATGAATTGAATCATGAATCATGAATCATGAATCATGAATTGAATCATGAAATGAATCATGAATCCTGAATTGAATCATAATTTGAATCATGAATCATGAATCATGAATCATGAATCGAATCATAAATCATGAATCCTGAATTGAATCATGAATCATGAATCATGAATCATGAATTGAATCATGAAATGAATCATGAATCATGAATCATGAATTGAATCATGAATCATGAATCGAATCATGAATCTCAAATCATGAATTAAATCATGAATCGAATTGAATCATGAATTGAATCATGAATCATGAATTGAATCATGAATCATGAATTGAATCATAAATTGAATCATAAATCATGAATTGAATCATGAATCATGAATCGAATCATGAATCATGAATCATGAATGATGAATCGAATCATGATCATGAATCATGAATCATGAATCGAATCATGAATCATGAATGAATCATGAATCATGAATCATGAATCATGAATCATGAATCATGAATCAATGAATCTGAATCATGAATATGAATCATGAATCATGAATCGAATCATGAATCATGAATCGAATCATGAATCATGAATCATGAATCGAATCATGAATCATGAATCATGAATCGAATCATGAATCATGAATGATGAATCGAATCATGAATCATGAATCATGAATCGAATCATGAATCATGAATTGAATCATGAATCATGAATTGAATCATGAATCATGAATTGAATCATGAATCATGAATCGAATCATGAATTTTGAATCATGAATCATGAATCGAATCATGAATCATGAATCGAATCATGAATCATGAATCATGAATCGAATCATGAATCATGAATCGAATCATGAATCATGAATCATGAATTGAATCATGAATCATGAATCGAATCATGAATCATGAATCGAATCAAGAATCATGAATCATGAATCAAATCATGAATCATGAATTGAATCATGAATCATGAATCTAATCATGAATCATATATTGAATCATCAATCGAATCATGAATCATGATCGAATCATGAATCATGAATTGAATCATGAATCATGAATTGAATCATGTATTGAATCATAAATCATGAATCATGAATCATGAATTAAATCATGAATCATGAATCATGAATCGAATAATGAATCATGAATTGAAACATGAAACATGAATGGAATCATGAATCATGAATCATGAATCATGAATCAAATCATGAATTATGAATCATGAATCGAATCATGAATCATAATTCGAATCATGAATCATGAATTGAATCATAAATCATGAATTGAATCATGAATCATGAATTTAATCATGAATTATGAATCGAAACACGAATCATGAAATTAATCATGAATCATGAAACGAATCATAAATCATTAAACATGAATCGAATCATGAATCATGAATTGAATCATGAATCATGAATTGAATCATAAATCATGAATTGAATCATGAATCATGAATTGAATCATGATTTGAATCATGAACATGAATCATGAATCATGAATTGAATCATGAATCATGAATCATGAATCATGAATTGAATCATGAAATGAATCATGAATCCTGAATTGAATCATAATTTGAATCATGAATCATGAATCATGAATCATGAATCGAATCATAAATCAATGAATCCTGAATTGAATCATGAATCATGAATCATGAATCATGAATTGAATCATGAAATAAATCATGATCATGAATCATGAATTGAATCATGAATCATGAATCGAATCATGAATCTCAAATCATGAATTAAATCATGAATCGAATTGAATCATGAATTGAATCATGAATCATGAATTGAATCATGAATCATGAATTGAATCATAAATTGAATCATAAATCATGAATTGAATCATGAATCATGAATCGAATCATGAATCATGAATCATGAATGATGAATCGAATCATGAATCATGAATCATGAATCAGAATCGAATCATGAATCATGAATTGAATCATGAATCATGAATTGAATCATGAATCATGAATCATGAATTGAATCATGAATTTTGAATCATGAATCATGAATCGAATCATGAATCATGAATCGAATCATGAATCATGAATCATGAATCGAATCATGAATCATGAATCGAATCATGAATCATGAATTGAATCATGAATCATGAATCGAATCATGAATCATGAATCGAATCAAGAATCATGAATCATGAATCAAATCATGAATCATGAATTGAATCATGAATCATGAATCGAATCATGAATCATATATTGAATCATGAATCATGAATCGAATCATGAATCATGAATCGAATCATGAATCATGAATCAAATCATGAATCATGAAATTGAATCATGAATCATGAATCGAATCATGAATCATATATTGAATCATGAATCATGAATCGAATCATGAATCATGAATCGAATCATGAATCATGAATTGAATCATGAATCATGAATTGAATCATGTATTGAATCATAAATCATGAATCATGAATTGAATCATGAATCATGAATCGAGTCATGAATCATGAATTGAATCATGAATCATGAATCATGAATTGAATCATGAATCATCAATCATGAATTGAATCATGAATCATGAATCGAATCTTGAATTAAATAATGAATGATGAATCAAGAATTGAATCATGAATCATGAATCGAATCATGAATCATGAATCGAATCATGAATCATGAATCATGAATTGAATCATAAATTGAATAATAAATCATGAATTGAATCATGAATCATGAATCGAATCATGAATCATGAATTGAATCATGAATCATGAATCATGAAACGAATCATAAATCATTAAACATGAATCGAATCATGAATCATGAATTGAATCATGAATCATGAATTGAATCATAAATCATGAATTGAATCATGAATCATGAATTGAATCATGAATCATGAATTGAATCATGTATTGAATCATAAATCATGAATCATGAATTGAATCATGAATCGAATCATGAATCATGAATTGAATCATGAATCATGAATCATGATTTGAATCATGAATCATGAATCATGAATTGAATCATGAATCGAATCATGAATCATGAATTGAATCATGAATCATGAATCATGAATCGAATCATGAATCATAATTCGAATCATGAATCATTGAATCGAAACATGAATCATGAATTGAATCATGAATCATGAATCGAATCATGAATTATGAATCGAAACACGAATCATGAAATGAATCATGAATCATGAAACGAATCATAAATCATTAAACATGAATCGAATCATGAATCATGAATTGAATCATGAATTAAATCATAAATCATGAATTGAATCATGAATCATGAATTGAATCATGATTTGAATCATGAATCATGAATCATGAATTGAATCATGAATCATGAATCATGAATCATGAATTGAATCATGAAATGAATCATGAATCCTGAATTGAATCATAATTTGAATCATGAATCATGAATCATGAATCGAATCATAAATCATGAATCCTGAATTGAATCATGAATCATGAATCATGAATCATGAATTGAATCATGAAATGAATCATGAATCATGAATCATGAATTGAATCATGAATCATGAATCGAATCATGAATCTCAAATCATGAATTGAATCATGAATCGAATTGAATCATGAATTGAATCATAAATAATGAATCATGAATTGAATCATAAATCATAAATCGAATCATGAATCATGAATTGAATCATAAATCATAAATCGTATCATGAATCATGAATTGAATCATGAATCATGAATCAAATCATGAATCATGAATTGAATCATGATTTGAATCATGAATCATGAATTATGAATCATGAATCAAATCATGAAATGAATCATGAATTATGAATTGAATCATAATTTGAATCATGAATCATGAATCATGAATCATGAATCATGAATCGAATCATAAATCATGAATCCTGAATTGAATCATGAATCATGAATTGAATCATGAATCATCAATTGAATCATGAATCATCAATTGAATCATGAATTGAATCATTAATCATGAATCATGAATTGAATCATAAATCATAAATTGAATCATGAATCATGAATTAAATCATGAATCATCAATTGAATCATGAATTGAATCATAAATCATGAATCATGAATTGAATCATAAATCATAAATCGAATCATGAATCATGAATTAAATCGTGAATCATGAATCATGAATCGAATCATGAATCATGAATCATGAATCGAATCATGAATCATGAATCGAATCATGAATCATGAATTCAATCATGAACCATGAATCATGAATTGAATCATGAATCATGAATCGAATCATGAAACATGAATTGAATCATGAATTATGAATTGAATCATGAATCATGAATTGCATCATGAATCATGAATTGAATCATGAATCATTAATCATGAATTAAATCATGAATCATGAAATGAATCATGATTGAATCATGAATCATGAATCATGAAATGAATCATGAATTGAATCATGAATCATGAATCATGAATTGAATCATGAATCATGAAATGAATCATGAATTGAATCATGAATCATGAATTGAATCATGAATCATGAATGAATCATGAATCATGAATCATGAATTAAATCATGAATCATAAATTGAATCATGAATCATGAATTGAATCATGAATTGAATCATAAATCATGAATCATGAATTGAATCATAAATCATAAATCGAATCATGAATCATGAATTGAATCATGAATCATGAATCATGAATCATGAATCATGAATCGAATCATGAATCATGAATCATGAATTGAATCATGAATCATGAATTGAATCATGAATTGAATCATAAATCATGAATCATGAATTAAATCATAAATCATAAATCGAATCATGAATCATGAATTGAATCATGAATCATGAATCATGAATCATGAATCGAATCATGAATCATGAATCATGATTGAATCATGAATCATGAATTGAA